>NC_044555.1:99471284-99771284 GCF_007565055.1 Rhinopithecus roxellana | reverse complement strand
ATGCCACAAATTACGGCTCTTTTGCAGTCCTCCACCTCCCACCTCCTGAAGCCAGTTACTAAATGTTTACCAACACACCACATCACTGCTTAACACTATCAGCTCATCCTTCAAGGTCAAAAAGGAAACTCAACAAAAGAGTTATTGGTTCTCATTTTTATATACTAAAGAAATATAAGTTTCATCTCTAGGTTTTCAATCTATAACTGAAACTATAGTTTAGGCAAGGAGTACCTTCCATATCCAAACTGTATTGGTGAGAGGTCACGGAGTTCATATGATTTTAAATTTGCAAACACGTATATACAAATTTCCCAAAGTTCAAGGGCAACGGGACTCTAGAAATGATTTTTTTTTTTTTTTTTTACAAAATAAATACTTCTGTCTTTGAAGACTAGAACAGAACATATGATAAGAGAAGAAGAAACTTTGACAAAAGAGAAAAAAATAACTTAAAATATGTTGGAAAACAACATCAACAGAGGTTCAAAGGATAATTAACAGAAAAATACATTTTCATAAAACTACCAAATGTTTGGCTTAGCTGAACTCCAGTGTGTTGCTAACTCACAGGGAATAGATTTTAACTAGTGTGGGTTAACTGGCACCTTAACAAAGCTGACAGTAAGCAGTATTTCTTTTTATTTCACCATTTTCCCTTCCTTTCCAACCTCTTTCTCCTCATAATCAATATAATGTCTCTACCATAATCTATCGATGTGTGTTTAGCAAGGGGTCAACATCTTTTCTCTGTAAAGAGTCACTTAGTAAATATTTTTAGGCTTTGTGGACCATAAGATCTCTGTCACAACTACTCAACTCTGCAACTGTAGCGTGAAAGCAGCCATAGATGATACATAAGTGAATAAACAGTGGGAGTGTGCCAATAAAACTTTACAAAAACAGACAGCCTACAGGATTTGGCATGCACAGTCTCTGGCTTGCTGACCTCTTGTCTAGACTGCAAAATGCTGTGGGGGTGTTGATCTCATTTGGGAAATGCTACTGTATGCAATAGTGTTTGGCAAATGAGGGATGGGGATGGGGGCATATATCAGAATCACCTGTCACCCATATCTTACCCTTGCAGAATCTCTTATTTCAGACTGATTAAAGGCAGGATTTAGGTATTCCCTAGTTTCCTTTCCAGTACCCATTTTAGCACCATCCCGTCCCCTAAATACATTACAAGAAGTGTTCCTTTCTCAAGCCTTTCCACATAATCTTAGGAAAGCATGGCTAAAGAGCATTTTTAATTGAAAACATATCAAGAGCCACAGAAGCAAGAATTTTTTTTTTTCTGAGAGAGCGTTCAGCTGTTAAGAACAGGAAAGAAAACTTTGCCCAATAAATTAGATTATTATTTATTATACACTTAAGTGTCTATAGAGAAAAGAGGATAAAAAGAAGAAAGTAAAATGAAAGCAAAATGGTACTCTTCTTAGAGTTTCAAATAATGATAGGTTCCCCAAATGACAGGTTTAATCACTAAGCAAAGGGCAATATTTACTGCTGTGCATAGAGTGGGGATCATCTATTTTTTATATGTCAACATTTTCAGCCATATCTCACACAGTTACTATGTGTCAGTTAATATTAACCTATTTTTAATGAAGGAGGGCCTAACATTTCTTTTTACATAATCCTATGTCTGAAGCAATGGCTCTTAAGGGAATGACAGTTTGGAGATTAAAACTTAGTTGGGGGGCTTACACTGCCAAAAGTCTGACATTATACCTAAGGGGTCATCTGTGCTTCCCCCAGAAACATGATGGCCTCAGTAAGCCATGATTACAGATGGAAATGTGATTTATTACTGTGTTGTAGAACAAAATGGTAAAAATTGCTGATGGAAAGTTGCTAGAAAGACAAATACATGCATGAATATAAGATTACATCACTGATAAAAGGCAGGATACAAGCGGTATACACAGAAGGCAGGAGAAACTTTGTAAGTTCATTAAAGAATCATGGTACAATTAATATGTTAATTTATGGACATATTTTGAATTATGGCCACAAAATGCTAGAAAATAGGCCTAATCACCTTTGTAGAATTCTGGTGAGGGAACTGGGCCATCAGAGAAGCATAGATACTTTGGATCAGTCCAGTGTGCTCTGTTAAGGGAACCATTCTTCCTTCTAATTCATTTGGATTTGTTCAACAAAGTTCCCCATTCACAGGACATCAAGGAGGGGAAAAGAGACATGTATGAAAATAATAATAATAACAATAATAATAATACAAGGTAGAAGATAATAAGTTTCCTAAAATATGAAGTGTCAGGGACATTCACACGTGGAAAATATGACATCAGTTTGGAGTAGAACATCAGGCAAAGCTCCATTCATCTCCAGACCACTCAGCTCTTTTCCCAAGCAGAGGAGCAGTTATTAGTGCACTGGGATAAATTAAACACTGACTTTTGATTGTATTATTACTATAAAAATATGTTAGTTATTCCTTCCAATGTATGATTTCCACAAATTCTTAAATGTAAGCTCATTACAACTTGGAGCCAAAGATTGCTCTGCTGGAGCATCTTCCCCATCAGGCAATGGAAATCAGTTTGGGGAGAAGAGGTTGTTCTGTCTTATTTTATTTAGGCATGTGTTCTCTCAGTCACTTCTAGCCACATGGGTCTGCTACCTACCGTGGTAGAGACTATTTAGGTCATTGGAGGAAAATTAGAGATAATCTCTGTTCCTCAGCAGGCTTTTGGGCAGTAAGTGAGGAAGTAAGATAACGCAGTTCAAGAGCGGGCATACCTGCGCACATGCGCGCGCGCGCGCACGCACACACACACACACACACACACACACACACAAACACACACACACAAAGCTGAATTGAATTGTCCGCTGTGAGGTTGGAGGTTTGGGGACTCTGTGCCCACTAAGCTACTTTCTATTTCAAGTGCCTGTATGTCTGAGGCTGGGTTTGAAGCCTCCAGCGTGTTTGGAGTTAATCCCCATTAGGTTGGACTCCGCCCCTTTCTCCCAAAGGTAAAGCAAGGTTTTCAGGCATCACTGCAAAGGGCAGCTAGTATTCCCATCCTTGTCTAACAAGCTGTGAGGAGAAGTTGTTTCTGAGATCTGAGCCTGAAGAGAGGGAACAAGTCAGTCAGCCTTCGTGGTCAGAAGGTAAATATGCAACTTGGGCCAAATGCAATTCAAACAGCTGGATAAGAAACTGCTTTGCTCTCCCCTTGCTCAGCCCCCCTTCTCCCTTTCCTTTCTCAGGTTTCCTGTCCTTTCATCTCAAAGCTCAGAGAAGCCGTTTTCTACCCAAGGGCAGCCTGGTGCTTTTTTATTTCTTCATAGTCCGTTGTTTGCACAGAGGCTAAGATGAATCAGGGCTGGATTCCTATTTCATATTGACAAGATTTGAGGACCTAAGGGTTAAGTGCTAGTTGGTTTCCCCAGGGGAGTTGGTAACCTGAGGAGAGGAAGTGCCTGTTTCTGGGAGTGGAGAGAGTGATTTTGTTATGACCTGTCTATACAAGTAAAAATGGATCCGGTTTGCTAATGTGGTAGGTTGATCTCCTAGATTTGCCTAAATCTGAGGGGTTATGCGACTGAAATGGGGTAATGAAGCTAAACTGAAATGCAAATATTGAGGCCTCTTAGGCTGGAAATAAAAGAATGCATCCATTCGGTAAATATTTATGAGTTCCTACTATGTGCGCCAAGGCATGACAATTTCCAAAAGAACCTGAAATACTTAAACTACAAATCCATTCTTGCAAAGAACACTCGGCCAGGTGGTTTCATTTTGTCGTGGGGAACTGAAAATAGAACGAAGCCTAGGGGTGAGGAAAAATCACCCAGGGAGTGGTTGTGGGGAGAGAAAGGGGAAAGGAGAAACGTTCTAATTCTTAGATGGCTTCAAATCTTTTCCATTACTTATGAGAGAATAGGGTTTTTTCTGGTAGAAAGGGAGAGAATTGATACCTACTCTGGTGTTAGGTATAGTGCAGATGTTGTTTAACTTGAATTTTATGCTTAATCATTTCCATTTTATAAATGAAACCAAAACTCACAGATTTTAAGTGATCTTTTTATGGGCATATAGCCTGTAAGGGGCAGACTTCAGGACTCTGTCTCTGATCTGATTTCAAAATTGTGACTCTTCCACTAAAACAGTATTCCTCAATCATTAGTTCCCATTAGAATCAATTGGGGATTTTTAACAATATGAATTCCCATAAATTCAAATTCAGTGAATCTAGGAGGGGGTGACATAGTCTGCATTTTGAACAAGCATTGAAAGTGATTCTAAACAAGCATTGAAAGTGATTCTGTTGAGAAACATTCTTGATATATCATGCTGCCTCTCAACTTCTCTGAAGTGATTGGAAAAGCAATCAGCCCATCTTCTTCCCATATAGGCCAGATTCACTCAATGGAAGTGGTCAGCTGTGGTGACATTTTATTCCCAGCTTATACAATGGGGTAGAGAGACTAATGGGCAACAATAACATGGCTGGTGTTTAGAACTTAACAGTGTCTTGCCAGGGATCTTGATAGGAGTAGTTTCTAACTAGCTGAGAGTGTGAGACAGAACTCGTAGCCAACCAGCTTATCACTGAAGATGATGGCACCTGTCTAGCCAGAATAAGAACTGAGATGAAGCTCTCTTATTGGCACCTCACTTTTAAAATCAAAGGACAGATGGGGAGCTCAAGGAGCAGCATCTTGGGGAGAGGGAAGGAGAGAGAAGCTCATATGAAATTTGGGGAGGTTATTCTAGTTCCTACCTTTTCAGTCTCAAACTCTGGAGAAAGGAAATAGCCCAGGACCTGATGTGGAGGTTCTTTTTCTGAGCTCACTTTGTCTCTGCATGGTCAAATATATTTATTTAGAGTTGATCATTTCAAAGTTATCAATTGCTCAGTTAGTCCTTTCTCTCCACTTAGTCTCTGACTTCCTGCCTTTTAATGCCTTACCAGCTTGTGAGCATTCCCACCTCTGGATGGAGAGATGCAAATAAACACATAAACTCACCCAACACAGTTTTACTAGTCTTTCTACCCCAAACTAAAAGAGGAGGGAAGGAAGAAGAAGGCCCAGAAAGAGGTTCAGCAAACATGAAATCTGAGGAATTTGAAATAAAAGACATAAGTCAAAAGAGAGATCTTCTTAGAGTCACCAAGGTAGAAATGGAAAATAAAGCCCTTTGAGTGAGTACATCGTGAGATGATTTCAGGCACAGGAGAACTCAGAGCACTTCTCATAATGGAGGTAGCCAGGAGAGAAGAAACCCCTGAGGGAGATAGGTAGCAGAACATGAGGAGAGAAATGTTGGGGGAGTAGCAGTATTTTTTTTTAAAGCTTTGTCTGAAACAGACAGATCTAACATGGTCAGGCTGCTCATATACCCAACTTGATATAAGGAGTCACATCAGTCCAACACGTTTCTCTGGAGCAGGACTCTATTTACCCACTGGAAACATATGCCTGCATATCTCGTTCATTTCCTAGGGAAGTCTCAACTCTGGGTAAGATGTATTTGTAACAGGATTGGCAGGAAGACAATGCACACTGTCTGGGGGTGTGAGGAGAAAGGCCTGTTCACATTCCTTTGCCAACACCAGTGCCAAGAAAGCTTCTCTTCACAGACCAGTCCTAAACCACCAGTCTTGCAAGCATGTTTCTCTCAGCAGCTGTTAAGTCACTGACTCCCTTTCTTACCATTTCATGTTCTAGTCTTTAATTTGCTTACTGTTTTGCCTGTACCCTCTTACCCTGGGAAAGGCAGTGCTTTCCTTAACTCAGAAGTTGCACAACAAGCTCAAGTGGGAACAAAAGGATTTGTGTCTTTTTCTGTGAGTACTGGGGAGGAGGTGATAGAGGAAGGAGTAGATTTGTTTTTCTCCACCAAGAGAAATATAAAAGCAACGTTTCACTTTCACTGATACTTCATTGTAAGTGCCCATATATGAGCAGGTATACAAGAGAGTGAAAAAAAAAGTGAGAACAAATTATTAAAGGCTTGGCAATTGGACACCACAGGGAGAGGGAGAATGCTCATTATGGGGAAAAAGGCTAAAGATCTCCTGCTAGCAATCGAGTTGATGAAGGGCTCTCATCAGAGAGAAGATGGTAGCTAGCTGTTCTGCATTCCCTCTGAGGACCCAACAAAAGGATCTGGTCTTAGGTTGCAACAAGCAAAGTTTATAAAGGCATGTGACAAATTATTTATTGACAGTGAGAGTTGTTAAGCTACTCAGAGATATTATAGACTCCCCTTTCCTATAGTTCTTTAAAAGTAATAGAGATAACCATTTGCCATGTGTGGTTTAGGTGGGTTTCCTGCATCATATAGGTTGAGGTGACTTCTACCCACGAGGCTGTGCTAGAATGGCTAGCATTATCTCTAATGATGAGCAAACATTAGGCTTTAGTAAGGATAGCAAATTCAGAACAGAACTCGTGCTTTTATCCTATTTATGACAACTTTCTGGCAGCATTCACTGCATCTCATACAACCAATCTCGGAAACAGGCTTGCGACCCATCTAGCAGATTAAAAAACCTGAGGAATGAGGGATAATGTGACACCTAGAGAGAGAGGTTCAGCTGCAGTCCTATCAATGCCTGGTAACTCGACCACTCAGCAGGAGCATCAGGGTGAGTTCTTGGTTCCTGAAACCCAGTGTGGCTGTTTGGCTGGAAATTCCAGGACAGGGAAACAAAGCTGTTACATATATGAAGTATACAACAGGAATTAAGATAGAATAAAATGTAGCATTGTTTGTGATTTCTAGTTATGTAAATATAAAGTGACTTAGCCGGTTTCTGGGAATGAACTTGGATTGCTTTGGAGGGTTGTCATGAAGGAGATTACTCCATTGCAGGTGGCATAATTAAAAGCATTTTCTAGAATACACTTCACTGTCCACCACATGTGAACATAAAGCAGTGTGTGTGAACAGACTACATGTGCCCTGAAGCCTCTCTATCCAGCCACAAGAGAAGTTGGGCTGAGACTCATATTGTGTTTAGAAACTATTAAGCAATTTGATCTCTGAGATCTCTACCTTGACTCCATTCAAGTCAAGTCTATGATTTAGAAAGGTTTACATTTGAAGTATACAAGCTTCATATCTTCAATGTTTAATTCCACGGTCACTTTTAACTTTATATTGTTTGAGTCCTGAAAATAGAATATTAAAGAATTATCTGTGGCAGTGATTCTTAAACTGCTGTCCATGGATCGTGCTAGCCCATAACATCTCTAGTCCTAAATAGGGTGACCATTTCATCCAAGGTTGTTTGGGACTTTCCTGGTTTCATCACTGCAAATTCTACATCCCAGGAAACCCCTGAGTCCCAGGGAAACTGACATGGTTGGTCACCTTAGTCATAAATGAAATAAAGGCTATGAATTTTCCCTAAAGTTGAAAGTACTTCATCTAAATTCTGAAGGACAATGAGTTTTTCTAAAGCTAAACATATTTAATTTAAATTGAATTTTGAGAATTTGCCTTCCTATGTCTTGGCTTCAAAAACGTTACTTTTAAACTGAAATCATGGTAACAGTAGTTGATAGTATTGTAGTTTAATTTAACAGCTTCATTTGTCACAGGTGAGGACAACCATATATTACAACCCCTCCCCTTATTTCTACTGTAGTCTCGGTACTACACAGAGATAGTCCGATCCTCTGCCTTAAGTTCTCTGCCCCTTCTACTGGTTGTTATATTGGGACTTTTAAAAAAATTTTATTTTTCCATAAGTTATTGGGGTACAGGTGATATTTGGTTACATGAGTAAGTTCTTTAGTGGTGATTTGTGACATTTTGGTGTACCCATCACCCAAGCAGTATACACTGCACCATATTTGTAGTCTTTTATCTCTCGCCTTCCACCCAACTCCCCAAAGTCCATTGTGTCATTCTTATGCCTTTGCATCTTCATAGCTTAGCTCCCACATACCAGTGAGAAATATGATGCTTAGTTTTTCATTCCTGACTTACATCACTTAGAATAATAGTCTCCAATCTCATCCAGGTCACTGCAATAATGACTTCTTTTCCTCTAGGTAGATACCCAGTAGTGGGATTGCTGGATCAAATAGTAGTTCTACTTTTAGTTCTTTAGGGAATCTCCACACTGTTTTCCACAGTGTACTAGTGTACACCCACCATTGGTATAGAAGTGTTCCCTGTTCACCGCATCCATGCCAACATTTACTGTTTTTTGATTTTTTGATTATGGCCATTCTTGAAGGATAAGGTGGCATTGCATTGTGGTTTTGGTTTGCATTTCCCTGATCATTAGTGGTGATGAGCATTTTTTTTCATATGTCTGTTGTCCATTTGTATATCTTTTTTAAAGAATTGTCTGTTCATGTCTTTAGACAACTTTCTGATGGGATTGTTTGTTTTCTTTTTCTTACTGATTTGTTTGAGTTCATTGTAGATTCTGGATATTAGTCCTTTGTCAAATGTATAGATTGTGAAGATTTTCTCTCACTCTGTGGATTGTCTGCTTACTCTGCTGACCATTCCTTTTGCCATGCAAAAGCTTTTTAGTTTAATTAGGTCCCAGCTGTTTATCTTTGTTTTTATTGCGTTTGCTTTTGGGTTCTTGGTCATGAAATCCTTGCCTAAGCCAATGTCTAGAAGGGTTCTTTCAATGCTATCTTCTAGAATCTTTATAGTTTCAGGTCTTGGGTTTAAGTCCTTAATCCGTCTTCAGTTGATTTTTGTATAAGGTGAGAGATGAGGATCCAGCTTCATTCTCCTAATTGTGGCTAGCCAATTATTCCAGCGCCATTTGTTGAAAAGGGTGTCCTTTTCCCACTTTTTGTTTTTGTTTGCTTTCTTAATGACCATTTGGCTGTATTTGGGTTTTTCTGGGTTCTCTATTCTGTTCCATTGGTCTATATGCCTATTTTTATACCAGTACCACGCTGTTTTGGTGACTGGCCTTATAGTATAGTTTGAAATCAGGTAGCATGATGCTTCCAGATTTGTTCTTTTTGCTTCATACTGGGACTTTTGATCTCCAGGTGATGATGTCCATGAGGGACATTTGGAGTTAGTTTTGACTACAAGTGCTGAGATTGAAAGAAATCATGTTCTTGCCCTGACGGTGTTTGCACTATGTCTGGAGAATTTGGGTTTCCTTCTGTCTTCCCTGGAATTCTTTCCTGATTCTTCAACATTTTTTTGTTTAATTCTCTATGGGAAATCATGGAGGCTTTTAATTGTAGTACTTTTGGGGTAATACTGTAGGGGAAGCCTTCAGGTAAAAGAGAAGTGAGAAATTATGGCTTTGCCATTGAATCACTGTGTACCCTTGGGTAGGTCACTTGTCTTTCTGAAACTCAATTTACTCATTTGTAAATTTGGGATAATATCTTTCTTACTAACCTAAGAAGACCGTTGGGCAGAGCACATACAATAACGGATTTGGAAGGGATTGTGATGACACAGCTAATAGCTGTTTGTCAGCTTGTTTCCTCTCCTCCTCTGGCCTGGGCTTCTTTATCAGGAAATGAGTCTGTAACGGAGGGCTGCTTGCACTTTTTGTAATCTTACAAACTCTAATATAACAAGCAGAGGCATTACCTCATTGCGGCCAACCATACCTGCTGTCTAACAGCAATTACTCAAAACTAGTTTCACTTCTCCCCCTGTTGCCTTTCAATCCCTCATCACATCTTTCTCTCATTCCTCCCATTCTCAACCACAAAGCCTAATTCCCAGGGGCCCAGCTCAGGGCACTTTCTTCCCAAGCCCTAACATTCCAGAGTAAGCACCTGCAATTTACGATCTCTGCTCCCTTCCTGCACAAAACACATAGCACAAAATACATATGTATCAAGAGGGGAATTGTGGTTGAGTAAAAAAAGAGCAGTATATTAAGAATCAAATAACTGGGCTCTGATCTGGCCAGTGTACCTCACTAGCCCTTCACCCTTGAGTAAATCACTTCCTCTCCATATTCCCATCTGTAAAGTGATGGAGAGGGGGTAGTTTAACATTGCGTGGTAGAAAAGTACTGGCCTAGGCATCCGCAGATCAGGTTTCTGGTTCTGATGTTGCTGCTTGCTAACTTACTCTGTGACTTGAAGAAAATCACTTCCTCCTTTACTGGGCCAAATTCTCCCATATGTAAAACAAGAAGGTTGGATTAAATGATTCATTAAGTTCCCTACCCATCTGGAAATTGAATGATTCTATGAAACGGCTTTCACTAAACAAACGTGAATTGAACTGCCTGCTCTGTGTCAGGCACTGTTTGACGATGGTTGTGAAAGGGCTCATGACTGAGACCCTGAGACACTTAGTACCTCTGCTGCTTGTTCCTGTCAGTGTCTAAAATTGGGAATGTGGCAATGACCCTATACAGCCAGTTCCTGTACTTCCCCTGCTTTGGGTCCCCCAACCTCCTTCCCCGTCCTCTACACCACCACATATAACTTTAAGCAATGGTGGTGAATCATGGAGAAGTTTTTGAAACATATTCCACCATCTGCCTGCTGGAGACATTCACAGTCCTGTCATCAAGCTGCAGTGTGGTCTCTAACCGGCCCAGTAGAGAAACAGGCCAGAAAGCAATGGCAGATTAATGGAGCTGGGAGGAAAGTTGTTGATTTTTGACAGAGGGGTCTGTGAAAACCATTTGTGAGCTGAGCTGAGGAACTAGATCTGGAAAGACTCTCAGCGTCTTGATTATAAGATTACTTGTTCCAGAAAGGACCTTGAAAGGTCCTTACAGCTATATGTTCCTGCTGCAAGGTAGGGAGTGCCTGATCCTGATCTATTTCAGAATTTTGAGAAGCTTTTTGGATTATATCCAGCAAAGGACGAGGAAGCTTTTCTTAATAGCCAGTCCAGAGTTAACCTCTCCTGGTTGGAAACTTGCCTCCCATTTCGATTGTAGAAAAGTGACTGATCAGCACTCTCTCAGTGACAAGCACAGGGTATGAGACTAGACACTCCTTATTTTATTCTATCCGTTTTAACCTGGCTGATGCATCCCAGTTGAAAAGCCCACACTAACACACTGCTGGACATCTTACCAAAGTCAAATGGGAACAACCTGGAACTCCATGGCGAGGTGTCTTTCTCTCTTACCCCTTATAGTAGGGGCAGGTCCTGCTAAGTTGTCTTCCTTCTCCTTCACTCACTGAAAACAACTTTGTTCCTGATCCTCTTCAGATATTGCCTTCTTCCAAGCTACCAGGCCAGGAAGTCCATTCAGCTGGAAGCTGGGACAGCAGCCTTGTTTTCATTTAGTCTCCTTTCCTGCTACTTGTTTCATGATGTATGTCAAGAGTTAAAAGCTGTCTGATCCGGCTGTATTTGAGTTGGCAGAGCAGACCCTAATTCAGTTATCTGGTTCCTCCATTGCAGCCTAAAGACCATAGAACTCTAAATCAGGCAGAAGGAAGGGAAGGTGGGAAAAGTACTGAAAAGCAAAATCCCACAGGGATCCAAACGGTCCTCGAGAGAATAATCTTATCCAGAAGCAATGAACAAGTGGCACATAATTGAGCCCCAGGACTGGCCAACCAGATGAAAAATAGGCCAGTGGAGCCTACATGGTAACTTACTGCATTTGGTGCTGTGATCCAACTCATCTCCCCATCCCTGCAGAGAAACCTGTGACCATGAGGAGCAGCCTGACCATGGTGGGAACCCTCTGGGCCTTCCTGTCCCTTGTTACTGCTGTGACCAGTTCTACCAGTTACTTCCTACCTTACTGGCTCTTTGGATCCCAGCTGGGGAAGCCAGTGTCATTCAGTACATTCCGGAGGTGCAACTACCCTGTGCGGGGAGAGGGACACAGTCTGATCATGGTGGAAGAATGTGGGCGCTATGCCAGCTTCAATGCCATCCCAAGCCTCGCCTGGCAGATGTGCACGGTGGTGACAGGTGCCGGCTGTGCTCTGCTACTCCTGGTGGCACTAGCTGCTGTCCTGGGTTGCTGCATGGAGGAGCTCATCTCCAGAATGATGGGACGTTGCATGGGAGCAGCGCAATTTGTTGGAGGTAAGACTGTGCTTCTAGGATTGAGTGGGTTGGGTAGCTTTGGGGCAGGGAGGAGTGGGGAGTGTAGCCTTATGGGGAAACCCATTCTCATCCCCTTCAGTTTGTCCAACTCTAAGGCTATGAATGAAGTCTTCTTTAAAATATTTAGTCTAGGAATTCCCAAACTGCAATCAATATCAGAGTTTTATTCACAGTAAATTTGGCTAGTAGGCAAAGTTGATCTCTGTTGTTTACCCTCTATTTTTGTTACCTTCATCTGCCTGCAGGTAGCCCATTTAAAAACATTATCTATTAATATATCTGCCTTCCAGAGGCAGCAACATACACTCTAGTATTACTGCTCCAATATAAACTTAATCTCTAGTAGTCCTGCTCTCTGGTAGTTATGTCAGAGAACAGTGATCTGATAAACACATACACACAGGTGCAAATTACTAACAGTTCTCATCAAAGAAATACACCTCTAATAGTGAAATGCTAGGTACGAGACAAACTGTAGATGACTACTTATTTGGAACACATCTAAAGCTAGACTTATCTGGCAACTATTAGCAGTCTACCCAGATTTCTTGTGACCTTGACCCACCTTACTTGTTCTTCCCCTCATTCAGGCTCTGACTTTAGTGAAGGGAACCTGAGATACTGGCAATGTGTGGACTGGCTAGAAAAAAGCAAAATGCAAAAATGGAAGACTTCAGAAAGACAATGAGAGCTGTACAATTTGAACATCTAAGAAGAAAAAACAAATTTAGAAAGACAGGAAAATATATATGTGAATATTTGAGTATTTTGCAAAACCTAGATTAGGCACTGGGAAAAAGTGCTGGTAGAATCTACGCTGAAGTTTGCTGTTACAGAGTTTTAGAATTATTATCCAATTTATTATCATTATTATCACCATTAGCATGACAGTGTGGGTCACTAGAGCCAGGAAACTTGGATTTCACTTCTGTTTTTTTCACCAAGTTGCTGTGTGACCATTGTGGGAAAATGACATGACCTTTCCTATGCTTCACTTCCTTTGAATTTGTCCCCTGGTGATATAGTCCAGATCTGATCTTTCTTTCTTCTGCCCAATGACTGCATTCAGGTGGCCTTGGAGTGAGATGGCAGTGATGAGCTAAGACAGTGGTTCTCAATGGGGACTACTTTTGCACGCCCCTCCCCCGGAAGACATTTGGTAATGTCTGGAGGCATTTTAAACTGTCACAGCTTGGGGAGGGTTCTACTGACATCCAGTGGGTGAAGGTGAGGGATGCTGATGAATGTCTACAATGCACAAGACGAAGACAACACTCCCCTACAACCACAAAGAGGTATCCAGCCAAAATGTTAATAGTTCCAAGTTTGGGAAACCCTGGGCTAGGCTACTATGGTTTCCTGGCCTGATTATGAAAAGCATCAGACTCTTTTAGTAATACCAATTAAGGTGATGCTTTCTGGTTTCCTCTTTTCTCAGACTTTAAAAGTTTTAAATCTGAATTACCATTCTAGCCTCCTTCATTTCTGATTTTTCCCACCGTTTAGCCACTAATGGGTTTTTAGCCACATTGGAATGTATAATTAGGTTAGTTTCTTCCCTTTGAAAACTGTAATACTACACCAGTTGCTAAGGCTGATCTAAGCCAATTATCTTAGCTGGCTTTGGAAGCTCCATGGGTATTACAAATAGGTCTTAGGCTTACCTTTCACTTTTATTTTTAAACATGCTATAATTAACTCAGCACTGCTATGAACACATTATTTCAGGAAGTGACACTTGGCTGATAGGGCAGAGGGGTCATCCTTGCAATTCGTATTCATAGCCCTGGAGCCCAGTTCTGTGCCTGGCACAAAGCAGATGTTCAGTAACTGTAGAAAGAATGAATGCATGGCTAAGGCAATATCTAGCATATGTTGGGATAAACTGAATGTGTGACAGCTGGATTAGTTCACATCCTTTCCTCTTTTTCCAGGCTTCCATGCAGGGATGTTAGCACCCTGAGCTCTCATCTCTTCTGACAAAAGAGTGACAGTTTAGTTTCACTTGTATTTCTAAGAGTTTCCAGCAGAGTGAGGAGGGGCTGACTGTCAAGAATCAGAAAGCCTAGCAACAGCCTCCATCCAATTCCACACATTAAAGCAGCTCCCATACCCCCAGCTTGCTTCCTCTTTTGGGCTCAACTGAGACTTTCACAAAGCATTCATAATTCTCCATATGATGCATTTCAGTTGATTTCACCTACTAGGTATAGAAACTCAAATGAAATTGTTGATGGGGGATGTGGGAAGGTAGTGGAGATTTGGATATTCACAGTTTGGGCGGGACAGAACTTTGAGTGGCAGGTATCACATAGAGGAAATAAAAACATGAGCATCATTTTAGTTTCACATGATTCTGCCGTTCTATATCCACATGAGTCTTGCTCATAGGAACATAGTCACAATGTTCACATGTAGATGAGGGTCTTTAAAGCTCAAGAAGAAAATGCCGTTTGGCAGTAGTCCTACAAATCTTCAAGACCCTGGGTGTGCTACCAGGTTTATCCCTGGGCAGGGAATTGATATTGGGACAGATCGCTAGACATCCACAGCTTCCCCATCTGTAACACCAGTCAATTAAGAACCATTCCTGCCTCCTTTCTAGAGACTGGTGGCTGTCCAGGTTATATCAGATGTGAAAGAATGGTGAGGGTTGCTTGGATGAACTTACTAGAAGCCCCTTGGCATATGACTGTGACCTAAGGATCTTTGGACATCTTCGGCCTGACCCTCTGAGACAGGCTTTGCCAGTGGAAGGAAACCAAAGCTGGGCAGCATTTTGGGCCCAATGGATAAAAGACAGTAGAGAAAGAGTTTGGGAGATTAAGTTCAAACTTGTGTAGCTGAGGGGAATTGATTTTGTTGCTTCAGGCCTGGCTGCTTCTCAACAGCTAGTGCATTAACTGAAATACATTGGAGGAGGAGTCAATTTCTGTCAGGTCTGGTTTCTCTCTGCCAGACCCCAAACCACTGAAGAGATGGAGTATCCATTAAGAACTACCCCTTCCCCCACCTGACTCTTGTTCCCCCATTTGGCGGCTGCCCACAGAGATGAGTTGTGGGAAGTGGGAGAGACAGGAAGAAATAAAGAGCTGCTGGCCTGACTCATACTCAGCAAGGTGACCTGATGGGGCCCATGGGTCCCATTTGCTCCACCTGTAGCTGATCCATCTGGACAAGCCTCGGGTCCAGAGAGCCTTCCACTGGGACCTCCATGCCCTGCTCCAATCAATGAAGGAAACACCTGGCCAGGAGATTATTTCAACACTGGGGATGCTGAGATTTCCAAACAGCTGACTCCCAGGCCCTGAGAACATGGCCATTATTCACATTCCCCTGTGTATACATATGCAAGATGCTTATGAGATTCTCTATCTTCAGTGAGAGCTAAACAAAGAACAAATAGGTGAGTAGTAAATATAAGGAACTTCTTGGCAGGAAAACAATGTAAGATCTTGGATCAGGTTACTCATGGGAGGCCAAAAATCTTTCTTGACCAAGGAGTGTATCAGAATCACGTGGGGTGCTTAAAAAATGTGAGCTTCCCAACTCTCTGGTCTTGTTTCCCATTACACAACAACAGGTGTAAGGCTGCACATTTAGTGAAATCTCCCCAGTGACTTTGATGTGTATGTGTGTTCCCTTTCCCCAGCCCAAGGGAAGATCACTACGCTGGACATTATTTTTTGTTGTTAAGGGAACAGCATTCAACACACCAGTGCTTTTCACCGTGTAAGGTCCTAACATTACATGCTTCAAACTGAATAAAAGTTGCCGTTGGAGGCATATCACTGAGAACTTGATTTCAGGAAGAGTTCCATGCTTCTAAAAATCATTATCATCTCTGGAAACCATTTTTCTTCTGGAAAGTCTTTCAAAGTTTCACCAGATATCATTTTATTTATCCTTACCACGCTGCGAAAGGACTATGAAAGTGATTTTCTGTTTGGGAAGTGGTATTCAGGGAAGTTAACCCACTAGCAAAGACTTATGTAGCAAATTGGAGCAGAGCTGAGAATATGGTCCAGGACTCCTGACTCTCAATCCTGTGCTTCATACACTGATGCTCTTGATTTTTTTTCTTTTCTCTGTTGGAAAAGAAATGCTATCACAGTGTTTTCCAGAGTGGTCCATGAACCACTTGGATTAAGAATTACCTGGGGTGCTTGTTATTACAGATTCCTTAGTCCTACAGACTGCACCAGGGCCTGCTAATGTGCATAATATACAACCTCTCATGCTCATATGTTTTTGAAAATATATTATAAAATATTTCAGACGTACTCACTACTCTGTGTAAGAAATGGAATATTAGCAATATAGCTGAAGCCTCCTTTATACCCTGATCACATTCCCTTGTCCCCACTGAAAAGGTAACAACTGTCTGGGAGTTGTTACTTACCATTCACTATCGTGATTCCAGGACACACTAAAATTTGAGAAACTCTGCTCAGCCTTGTTTAGGGTGTTGCTTCTTTCTGGAATTCCCTTTTCTTCTATCCCTCCCTGTAAATATCTACCTATCTCTGAAAGGCCAGGTCCAAGGCAGCCCTTCTGTGAAGCCTTCCCTGATCTACTTTTGACATCTTTAGCAGGTATGAACTATCCTGTAACTCCAAGAGGAATATGGGGTAGAATGAATGGGGGAGGTAAGTGAAGGAACTCCCTAGGAAGGGAAAGCTGAGATATAGTTGAAAGTCAGGTTTGTAAATTTTCCTCTGGTTTGTGTTTGAGTCAAAATTGTTATAATAACAAATTAACCCATACTAGGCTTCTGCTCAGGGCGGTAATTCCAAGCTACCCAATAATTATGTTTGGAAAGCAGGATTGGCAGCTATGCAAAGATAAGAGAATTGAGAACGAGAGCAGGAAGTTTAACAAATGCCCACCCAACAGTTACACTTGTGAATAGTGGAGGGGTGTGCAACGGGGGTTGGTAATACCCAACGAGGAGGTTATCCCTGCCAGAAGACAAAGATTAGGCATCTACCTATTTGAGAATGTGTAGCTGGGAGAGGATTATATAGCAGCTGGGATATGGGTAACTAGTAATGCTGGGAACAGGGGAAAGTTGAGAGCAGCTGTGGTGTGGCTGGAGGGAGGGTTCCAAGTTCTGTATCAGATTTTGCACTTGAGGGTATGTATTGGTGTCCCAGTTTCCACAAGGGCTGAAGCTGAATAAAATAACTCCAGCCCTCTTCTTGGTCAGCTCAGTAAATTCAAACCATGGCAACTATGTCAGGGAGAACATTTTTTTGATAGGGGATTCTTAGGGAGGGGAGCAGTTGAGGAAGGGAAATAAAATGGCAGCCTATTGGACACCTGCCCACGTGTAGTAGGGGAGTAAAGACAGTAACACACTCTAAAGGCTTTCTTTTCCTTCCTAGAAGCACGTGAGATTAGAAAAGTTCCCAGCTAAGCATATGCATTGAAACAGACTTCTTCAAGGGGCATATGTGGTTGGAGCGGAAGTCAAACTGGGAGTTAGTAAAGACACAGAAGAGAAGTGAGAGCCAGGGCTGCAGCTCATATGTGGCAGGGCTGGGATTTAAACAAGTTTTCTCTGCCACCAGAGCTTCTGCTCTTAACATTTTTAGTGGTGTTTTTCTTAAGTGTTGGTACCAGGACAAGATACCTCCACATTACAGGGTACTTTTAAAATGCATATTCCTGGGCTGCAGTTACTGAATCAAATACCTGGGGCTGAAGTTCAAAAATCCACATTTTAAATGAACCTCCATTCTTTCAGAAGGTGGCAGGTACTGACACTTGTGAATGACTTCCCTGTTGCTACCTGAAGCACATCTTCACAACTCCAAATTAATGAGAACTGCTGGAGACAAATATAATTGAGAATGAATTACTCAGTGAATCCATTTTTATTTTTAATGTGTTCCCAGGGGCATCTTTCTCCAGCTATGATAAAATGCAATGGAATCAGCTGTCAGTTACAAGTCAAATATCTTCATGAAGTATGTTTACAACCTAATGTGCTCACCTTTCTAAAAGGCAGGATGGAGGGCTGAGGAAGATGGCAGGGGTGGGAGGGCAAGTTGGGCAGAGCATGGAGCTACATGCACTAGAGCTGAACAAATGCTTTGCAGAGATTCCTGTTCTTTCAGCAGGTACCTCTGCAAAATTGCAAGATAACTCCAACCAGGCAGCTTTTGAATCAAGCCCTGTTCAGGTTTGGACTTTTTAGCTGTTTGTTATGAGGTTAAAGGGTTGAAGAGGTGAGGAAGAAATTACCATGGAGAACACAGGTAGAAACTGGGAGAGGAGCCACAGGGAGAGTCAGCTGCATAAGAATAATAAATTTTTCTTGAGCACTTTCTATATATGAGGCACTTTATGTATATTAATCTCATTAATTCTTGGAACAGCTCCATAAAATACAGTCAGCCCTCCATATCTGCAGGTTCTGCATCCACAGATTCAACCAACCATGACTCAAAAATATTTTTAAAAATCCAATAAGAATACAACTATTTACATACCATTTACGTTGCATTAGGTATTATAAGTAATCTAGAGATGATTTAAAACATACAAGAAGATGTGCTAGGTTATATGCACACTACATCATTTTATATAAGGGATTTGAGCATTCGCAGGTTTTGGTATCTGCAGGGATCCTGGAACCAATCCCCTGTGAATACCAAGGGACAAGTGTATTATTATTACTCCCATTTTACAGATGAGGTGAATGAAGCACAGAGAAATTAAGTAACTTGCCTAAACTCACACAGCTTCCAAGTGACAGGGCTGGAATTTGAATTCAGGTCTAGTTCTGCAGTCTGACTACAGAACCCATTGTTTTAAGCCACCATGTTGTGCTGTCACTCTCCATCTAATGCCTAGAAAATTCCTAGTGCCTGCTAGAAATATTGTTGCCAAGAGGTAATCATCCCTGGACACATGTCTCTAGAAGGACAGAGCCTTTAAGGGTTGATGATCTCTTTGATCAGTGAAAAAAGGCATTGCTAGTTACTGCTATGTGACCTTGGGTAAATCATTTTCCCTTTCTGTGTTTCAGCATTCACATCTGTAACAAGGAGGGATTAGGGTAGGTTATGTCCAAAAGCCTTTTCCTTTCTAAGGTTTTTTCTTTTTTCTTTTTTTTTTTTTTTAATGGTGTCAGGTGTCTGGGATGATTTCCCAGCCATGACATTGGAGTCCCTTCAGAAGGGACTTTCCAATGTGGGCAAAGGAAACTGTCTGTTATATAGCCTGTGCATACTCTGAAACAGATGCATTTATTGAGTACTTATTATCTACCATGTACCAAGGACACAGAATTGAAGGTAAGTATGTCTCCCTCCTTCAAGGAATACACACCCTAGTGAGGGAGGCAGATGATAAACTTTTGTAAAGAGTATATATTACAGACTATTTTAGTCACAGGAATAAGCACTGGGTGCTATGGGAACAGAAAGAAGGAGCATGTAATTTAGCCTGGGGGTTGGGGATGGCGAAGGAAGACTTCCTGGAGAAGGAAATCCTTGACCTGAGCTCCTCAGTATAGTAAGATCTGAGGGGCAGGGGTCTGAAGAAGATGGAAGGTTCCCTCTACTGTGCCAAGAAAGGCACTTGGCCAGCTCTAGTTTCCGCTTGAGAAGGCAGAGTTCGTGCCAGTCCCAGGGATCTGAATGTGAAGGTTAGAAAATAGAGCTGGTGTTCTTTTATAAACTTGTGTTCTTTTCTTCCTAGTCTGTGTGGGAAAACTCAGTCTTTATTAAATTTTCCCTCAAAGGGTATATACTGGCAGCAGGAAAAGGCTTAGGTTTCATTTCTACTTTTGTCCTTAACCCAGTGTGCATACTCTGGACGACCTCTTCATATCCTAGGATTTCAGTTTATCTGTGGAAAAAACAGGGGGTGTTGTTGTATTACCACTGGATGAATTCCAGGGCCTAGAAAGGTCTTTGAGTGACCAGTTTCACTTCCTGTGATACCACGAGACAGATAAGAATGTGTTCTAATTTTAAGCATTCCACTGAAGAGAATTTCTAACCTTAATTGGTCATTGTTTTAGTTTCTAAAACCATTCTCACTGTCAGTAAATTCTCCATATTATTTAAATCCTTCTTGCTATTTCTTAAGGTCCTTCTCTTCTTCTGCGGCCTCAATGAGTACTGAGAAAAGCTAGTTGCCATGGCGCAGCCAAGCTTGGAGGCTACTTTGAGATCTTCCTAAAGGATTCATCTGAAGGCAATATGAGTTCCTTAGAGTATATATGGCTTCTTCCTCAGTGAGAAAAGAGAAGTGAAGATGAAGCTGGCAGTCCCTGGAGCAGCCTGCTTTTCATTGTCCAGTTGAGCCCCCGAGCTCTGGAACCTATAAATATGCTATTCATTCACCATTAATCAAGCAACTGCTTTGTGACAGTTGTGTGATATGTTACTTTCTGCATCCACATTCATGGCAGGTGTCCCTCCCATGATCATTAGTGTGGCACCCAAATATGGTGTGATTGTAATTAGACTCTTGGTTGCAAGTAGCAGAAACTCACTTGAGTTTCCTCAGTGAAAAAGGAATTTATTAAAACATAAGGAAAGTAGAAATGGAAAGCCATCAGGAAGGCCTGGCTTCTCTTTTTTCTAGCGGTTTCATTGACAGTATGGAGTTTTTCTCATGGTATGTCTGCTTCATGTCACTATTCTCCTCTATTCTCTCCCTCTACCAATCAGTTTGCTCAGCTTATCCAGAATTGATACCCACTCATAACTTTGAATTGAACTTGGCTTTAGCTTGACACAGACTTGATTCTACCTTCTGGTGTTGTGGCGGTGTTTTCAACTTCTGCATTATCTGTTAACTAGCTCAGCATCTTTATGATTTTTTTCTCTCCATTTTTAAACAGACTAGTCAAGTGCAGTAGTGAGAAGGGGGAAAGAGTAGAACAATAAGTTCAATGTATAACTGACTGTGAATAATCGAGACAACTCACTACCTTCAGACCAGTCATCTTTATGTTTCTCAATTAAAAATTCCAGAAACAAGAATCTAACCCAGGTCACCTCTTCATGCCAGGCTACAATGTCACCCATCACTGACCAGCCAATGAATTTGTTTTAGTTGTCAGATGGCAATGCTTGATAAAATACTCTGTGACTAGAGGCAGGGTAAAAGCCATAGGATATAAAATGTGAAAACGTATGCAGCAAGAAAAAGTTGTGAGCAACACAGTTGCCCTTAGAAGGCAGTGTTGGCAAGCAGATCCAGATTTGTATCTGTGGTTGGAAGAATAAGATTATCACTAAGGTACAACAGAATTTCCCTGTAATGACTAATGACTAAATGACCTAAATAAAAGGGTCATACCCTTTTATTTAGGGTAAGGGTTCATGGTGGAAGGCATATGGAAACCAAAGAAGGAAGGACTGCTTGGTATAAAGCTGGAAAAATTTGTCAGGGGAGGAGTGTGGTTCCCTGCTCATCAGTCCAGCAGTTGACTCCAAGTTACAGAAATCATTACATGTTTTCAGCTAGTAGGGACTTACCTGATGTTTAGAAACAGCTGGATTTTGGAAAAGAGTAGCAACCTTTACATTGTTATTCTCTGTGTCTCAGACCAAAGCAAAAGAAGTTGGAAAAGCCAACCTGGGCTTGTAAGTCATTGACAAAAGTATTTTGACTGTAAAAAGTATATTGGGTTGTCTCAGTTTTCAACATTTTTTAAATTTATGAGTTGTCCCCTCTGTTACCTATTACACCCCACTACCTGTGGCATGGCCAAAAAAAAATCCTGTTTAGTTGGAACTCTCATAGAAATTTAGGGTAAAGGGGGAAGTGTAAGCTCAATTGAGGAGGCAGAATTTGCGCTGAGCTAATCTAAAGGGCATGTTGGGGTGACAGAAGACGTTATATTTTTTCTACCTGTGTGTATGCTTTCTTTCTAGGGCTGCTGATAAGCTCAGGCTGTGCCTTATACCCTTTAGGATGGAATAGCCCGGAGATAATGCAAACATGTGGGAATGTCTCCAATCAATTTCAGTTAGGTAAGGTGGCCTGGGCAGATGGCAGTGATGGTTCATGGGAAATCTGTTTTCCAAAGCTCTTTACCACTTGGAGGGGACTCTGTTAGTGGTACTTGCCTGAATCTCTCTCAATGTGTTAGCTTATGGGAAGTGGTGGCTTAACTCAGAAGAGTTAGCTGTAAATTCCCCTTCTTTAACTGTCTCTCCATACCATTTATGCACTTTTACCCAGAGACCTATGACCTGTTAGGGCAACCTTATCTTCAGAAGGATTTAAAATGCTTGGAGACTAACAATCTGCCATCTTCTGAATAAATCTTAGTTCCTACTAGTGTTTCCTTCTAGGCACCATTTTCCAAAAGTAAATCAACAGTATCGCTTGTCAGTCTCCACTGAAGATGTAACACAACGTTATTTAGTTTACCTGACGCATGAGGAACCTATATAAATATTCAAAATTGTTTCTAACGGCAAGAGTTGTTAAATATTAGAGTAGGTGACAGAAGTAGCCCTGAACCATTCTCTGGTTGCCAATTTTCATTGAGAATGTCTTAGGTTCACTATTGTGAGTTGGTAATAGATTAGATTCTAATTGGAAGATTTCAAAAATACTCCCCCACCTATCATGATGAAAGAGAGTAGGAGAGGGAATGTCTAGGTTTCCTTGGGTATTCTCAATTGTACAGAACGATTTGGGAATAACAAGGCCATCCAACCACGTATAGCTTGTGCTCCAATACTTCCCTTTCTCTCTGTTGCCTCAGATTGTTTTTTGAGTCTTGCTTGACTCATTTTTGAGAACGTTTTTCACTATGCAAACATAACACGAGGGAAAGTGTAACTAGTGTGGACACTCTAATGTCCAGTGTTCTTCACTCAGGGCAAGGCTGACTGGTAAATATAATATTTCTGACATAAAGGAATGAATAAATTCTTGGGGCAGGTGCTGAAGAAAGGGAAGCAAGCTACTAGTCCTGCTAGCTGAGGTAAAAGCTAAAGATTGAGCACATTTTTCCTAGTTGGTTGTGGAGACTGATTCTAGTTTTTGAAAATGACAGTTTTGTTGATATATAATTCACATACTATAAAATGTACCCATTTAATGGGTATAATTAGTGGGTTTTAGTATAGTCACAATGTTGTCTAACCATCACCACTATCCAATTCCAGAACTTTTTTTTTTTTTTTTTTTTTTTTTTTTTTTTGCGATGGAGCCTCCCTCTGTCACCCAGGCTGGAGTGCAGTGGCCCGATGTCAGGTCACTACAACATCTGCCTCCCAGGTTCCAGCGATTCTCCTGACTCAGCCTCCCGAGTGACTGGGACTACAGGCTCACGCCAGTATGCCCAACTAATTTTTATATTTTTAGTAGAGACAGGGTGTGCAGCGGGGGTTTTCGCCATGGCTCAAACTGCTGACCTCAGGTGATCCTCCCACCTTTGCTCCCCAAATTACTGGGATTACAGAAATGAGCCACCGCACCCTGCCCCAGAACATTTTTATCAGCCCAAAAAGAAACCTCTTATCCATTAGCAGTCAGTGTCTATTTCCCTTTGCTCCCAGCTGCTGTAACCACTGTCAATATGGATTTACCTATTTTGGATATTTTATGTAAATGGAATCACATAATATGTGTTTTTTTGTGTCTGGCTTTTTCACTGAGCGAGAAGTTTTCAAGATGTATACATGTTGTAGCATGTGTCAGTACTTTATTTCTTTTCATGTCTGAATAATATTCCATGGTATAAATGTAACACATTTTATTTCTCCATTTATCATTTGATGAACATTTGACTTGTTTCTACTTTTTGGCTATTATTATATAATGTTTCTATAAATATTTGTGTACGCATTTTTGTGTGGACATATTTTCATTTCTTTTGGGTATATATCTCAAAATTGCTGAGTCACATATTAACTCTATGTTTAAGCCTTTTGAGGAACTGCCAGGCTTTCCAAAATGACTGCATCATTTTACATTCCCACCAACAATGTACAATGGTTTCAATTTTCTCAACATCTTCCTCAATACTTATTTTCCACTTTTTTGTTATAGCTGTCCTAGTGGGAGTGAAGTGCTCTCTTATTGTGGTTTTGATTTGCATTTTCCTGATGGCTGATGATTTCAAATATCTTTTCATGTACTTATTGGCTGTTTTTACATCTCCTTTGGAGAACTGTGCATTCAAAACATTTACTTGTTTTTTTTTTTTTTTTTTTCTTTTTCTTTCTTTTTTTTTTTTGAGATGGAGTAACACTTTGTCACCCAGGCTGGAGTGCAGTGGTGCGATCTCTGCTCACTGCCACCTCCGCCTCCCAGGAGGAACTTTATTAGGTTGAAGAAGTTCCCTTCTATTCCTAGTTTGCTGATTGTGTTCATAATGAAAGGGCGTTGGAGTTAATCAGATGCCTTTTCTTCATTTACTGAGATAATCATGCAATTTTTGTCTTTCATCCTTTCAATATGGTGCATTTCATTGATTGATTTTCATATGTTAAACCAACCTTGCATTTCTTGGATAAATCACAGTTGGTCATGATGTATAATTTATTCTATACCTTGCTGGATTTAGTTTTCTACCATTTTATTAAGGGTTTTTCCATGTATATTTTTTAGGGATATTGACCTTATATTTCTTTTCTTGTGATGTGTTTATTGACTTTTGGTATTAAGGTAATATTGGCTTTACAGAATGAATTGCTATGATTCTACTTTGATTAAGGTAAAGTGCCGAAGTAAAAAGTTGGATATGTGATTTGCATGGAGATTACCAACTTTGTTTTCTGCCCTAATCACCACCTAAGGACCTAGTTCATAAATGGGTAGTTCTAGGCTGAGTGTAGTGGCTCATGCTTGTAATCCCAGCACTTTTGGAAGCTGAGGTGGGTAGATCACTTGAGCCCAGGAGTTCAAGACCAGCCTGAGAAACATGGTGAAACCCTCTCTTTACAAAAAGTAAAAATAATTAGCTGGGCATGGCAATGTTCACCTATAGTCCCAGCTACTTGGGAAGGGAGATACACAGAGCCAAAAAAGAAAAGACACGGTCCCTACCAAAGGAATAAGCTTTTTACCCTGACATGGTTCAGAGAAATGAAGAAGGTAGGGAGGAGAATAGAGGCAGGCATTATCAATCCATCAGAGTAAGTAAAAAGGATTTACCACTCTAATACTCTGATAGGTTTTCTGCAGCCTCCTATATGAAGAAATCACATTCATGTCTTCAACCTATCTTTTCTTAGGTTTTCATTCAAGTTATCCTAAACCATCCACACTATTTTTCAGTCCTAATTTGAATGATCAAAGATACAATTTATATTAAGACACTGATCTTGATGTCTGCATTGGATTAAAGATAGCCACAAATTTCTTGACAGTCTTCCCATAGAGAAGCTGGGTCTATCTCCAATTCCTATTCCCCAAATCTTAAGTGACTTATAGCTGCTTTAAGTTAATCTAATTAAATCTAATTAGAGCATTAGACTTCATAGTCTAGTCAGCTTCATTATAGAAGATAAATAGAGTATGACAGAAGTGACATCAAGCTTATTCTAGGCCTATGGTCTAAAGAACTTGCAGTTTCCATCTTGGTTTCTTGGAGCTCTGAGTCATCATGTAGAAAGTTTGACTATCCTGGAGAGACCACATGGGATTTCCAAGAGTTACTTAAAGACAGAAAAGTTCAGCTAGTACAGCCATTCCTGCCAAGGCACTAGACATGTGAGTGAAGTTGTTCTGAACCCTCCATACCGGTTAACTGAATATCACTGAATGACATCAGTTAATACCATTTAAAGTAAAAGAATTGCCCACCTGAGCTCTGAACAAATTGTGATCCACAGAACCATGAGATATAATAAAATGGTTGTTTTTAAGCTGCTATGCTCTGAGGTAGTCCGTCATACAGCAATAGATAACCAGAAAAATGCCAAACTGTAAGTATATTTCAGAATGTGATTTTAAATAAAAATAATTCATGTATGTGACAAAATAAAACAATACATATATAAAGGTTTAAAACTTAAAATCAGTCTTTTTTCTGACCTCAATCCCATTCCCCAAAGTGACCATTACGTTCCTTTTATATTCTCCAGAATTTTTAATAAATACAACATATTTTTTTCAACTGGGATCATATTATCTAGCTCTCTATCTAGCTAGCTAGCTACACTGTTCTGCACCTTGGATTTTTCACTTATTCATGTCTCTTGAAAAACTATCAATGTTTATAGATCTTCCTTCTATATTTTAGGTATGCCATATTTTTCCATTGTAGGGATAACATGCTCTGTGAGGGCATAGATTTTTGTCTGTATTGTTTATTGCTATCTCCCCAGTGCCTGCTTAAAGAGTACCAAATAGTACTGAATATTTGTTGAATGATTGAATCATGATTATTAACCACTTCTTTGTGCACATTTAGGTTGCTTCCAGTTTTTGGCTTTTCCAAAACATATTTCAGGGAACAACTTTATGTATATGTCTTAGCATACTAGTGTATCTGTAGGACAGATTCTTAGGAGTGGAATGATTGGGTTAATGGTTATTTTAAATTTTCAGAAGTCACTGGTGAATTAAATGTTCTCCAAAGAGACTGTGCTAAGTTATTCTCCAACCCACAGTGTGAGTTTGCCTGATGTCCCATAGCCTCCTCGATTTTGTGGATTGTCAATATTTCAGTTTCTTCCACTCTGGTATCTTCTTTTAATCTGCATTTCAATAATTATGAAAAGGATTAAATAACATTTCATTTTTATTGCTCATTTCAAATAATATATTCAACTCCAGCAACTTTAAAATGTAACAGTGTCTATTTACAATTACAATTCTTTAAAAATCCTTAACTTTTATCCATTTATATTTAAGTCTACTTTGATTTCAGACCCTGATTAGAATGTTCCTGAGATTTGCCTTGGTGTATTTTAGCTTGGAGTCAAAGCCCTTTCTAGCAGCTCATCTCCAACTCCCAGGCAGGCTTGCCATCGAAGGACCTCATGCTGCTTCTCTTGGAGAGAACAGTTTTTAGCATATGCCGTCTTCCTTCAGCAAGGAAAAGAAATAGAAAGGGAGGGGGCAGAGAATGGGAGACCCACTTTATCCTTTCCATTCACTTGTTCATAACTCTTTTTCTTTTTTCTGTGCATAGGATTGAGGAGAATAAAAATGATGTTAACAATAATTAATATGTTTTTGAGCATTTACTATATCCAATACATTATTTTACTTAAACATTGATGACAGGCAGAGAGGGAATAACTGAAGGAGCAAAATTCTTGGCAAGGTGGTTATTAAGTTACCCCAGGGCACAGAGCTTGTAACTGGCAGAACCAGGATTTAAAACCAGGCTTGGGAGTCTCCATTGCCCTAGCTCTCAACCATTACTTAGGTGCTGTGATCATTATGTAACAATAATTGCTATCATTCATTGAATGCTTGCATAGGCATCATATTAATTACATTTTATAATTATTATGCAATACTTCAAATATTTTAAGAGATATGAAGTAATACCATGAACATCCATGTACGTATCACTGATTAAGTAGCTACTTAAAGTTATGTAGCTTGCCTAAGTTCACTCACTCAGCTGGTAGAGTGGCAGAGCTGGAATTTGAATTCCAGCTTAGAAAATAAAACCTTACCAATATGTTTGAATCTCTGTGTATCCTGCCCCAATTACATCTCTGTGCCTCTTCAACAGAAGTAACTACAATCTTGAATTTGGAAGTCTTAAAAATGTTGTATGTACCATTATAGTGGTTGTGCTGTGAACATTAAATTCATTACCATCTTGGTTTCTTAAAACAATTCTGTGAGGTTGATTTCATCTACTGATATTATCCTGAGAGGAAGAATAAGACTCTCATATCCCTGCACTGAGAGCACAAAGCCCTTGGTGCCAGTTTTTTTTTTTTTTTTTTTTTTTTTTTTTTTTTTTTTTTCTTTGGTTGAGACGGAGTCTCGCTCTGCCGCCCAGGCTGGAGTACAGTGGCCGGATCTCAGCTCACTGCAAGCTCCGCCTCCCGGGTTTACGCCATTCTCCTGCCTCAGCCTCCCGAGTAGCTGGGACTACAGGCGCCCGCCACGTCGCCCGGCTAGTTTTTTGTATTTTTTAGTAGAGACGGGGTTTCACCGGGTTAGCCAGGATGGTCTCGATCTCCTGACCTCGTGATCCGCCCGTCTCGGCCTCCCAAAGTGCTGGGATTACAGGCTTGAGCCACCGCGCCCGGCCCGGTGCCAGTTTTAATGAGGCAGCTCCCTCCTTTATGCTACTTGGCATATTTAGCTATGTGTGGCATACAGAATCATAGAATGTCCAAGCAAAATAGATCTTAGCTATCATTTGGGTTTGGTTTGTTCTTTATTATCCTTTGTCTTCAATGTCACCACCTCAAAGTCCCCCACCATCATACTTTTCTATCACAGCATCATTTTGGTGTCTTTTGTAGCACTAATCACAATCTATAATTATTAGATTTGCCTATTTGATTACCTGTGTTCCTTATTAGAATGTAAGCTTCATGTTGGCAGAGACCTTGTGTGTCCTTTTTCACATTCAATGGAGGCTTATTGAGCAAATAAATCTAATCCCACCTCCTCAATATAAAGACAAGAATCCTGAGACCTGGAAAAGGACTTGCCAAGATCACACACCTTAGGTTTTCTGACTTGCAGGCAGGCACTGTACTATGAGGGAAGGAACTTCGATGGTTATAAAAATGGTAGATGTCCTCATGGTGTTTGATTAGTGTTGATAAAGGATATGAAGGAAGAGACAGGGTTTGGTGAGAGAATTCTAGAGGGGCATCTGACTTCAATTAGAGGAGGATTAGGGAAGTCCTCTTCAAGAAGGTAAGATTTAAGAAGAAACCCGAAGGGTGGGTAGGCTTAACCAAGTGAACTACATGAAGAAGAGAGTTCCACACAAAGAGGTAGAATGCTATAAAGGCTCTAACGTGGGAAAGCACATGTTGTATTTGGGTGCTACTCTAAGGCCACTTTTGCTGAATCAGAAGAGTGAGAGTAATGGGAAGAGTAATAGATGATCTCAGAGACATAGGCATTAGTCAGAATTTAAAGGACTTTGTATTTTATCCTAACTGCAATGAGAGACCATTGCAGGGCTTGAAGAAGAAAAGAGATAGGATACGATTTCTATTCTAGGAAGTTTCCTCTGGCAGTGTTATAGAGAATGGCTATGGGGATGGTGACGAGAGTGGAAGCAGGAGACCAGTCAGGAGGCTGAGCCATAGTCTAGGCAAAGACATGAGCATAGCAAAGGTGACTGTGGAGCTGGGGAAAGTAGGCTGTTTCAAAATGTATTTTAAAGGTTTAATCAATTGTACAGGTGGTAGATTTGATATGGGTATGGAAGAGATGTCTGGAAATGGGGAAGACTAGAGGAGAAGCAACTGTGACTAGGATTGGGAAAAGAGAAGAAAACTCAGTTTTAGATAGGTTTTGGAGATACTTGTGTGAGAAATCCAAGTGGAGATGTCAAGCAAGCAGTCTGGAGCTCAGTGAGGTATCTGACCTTGAGTTTAGAAACTGGGAGTTCTTAGTACGTAAATGATGTTTAAAGTACTGGGAAAGAGGATTAATACTAACAGTGGTTATCACCTAGTGAATGTGACCTATGTGCCAGACAATGTTCCAAGTGTTTTATATGTATCATCTCATTTAATCTTCACAGCAACCAAGTGAAATAGGTGCTGTCATTATCTTCATCTTATCATGAGGATGAGAAGTTTACAGAAAGGTAAAGAGACTTACCCGGGATGAATTTAGCTAGGGAGAAAGAGTTGAGTGAGAAGAGGAGAGAGCCCAGTCTTAGTAATGGGAAATTCTTCATATGCAAAGATTGGGCAATCATAGCGAACTCCTATATGGCACTCACTATATATCAAGAGCTCATTACATCTTTGCCACAATCTATAAGGAAGATATGATTAGCCTCATTTACCGAATGGGAAATGGAGGTTAAGAGAGGTTAAGTAACTTGCCTAAGGTCATTCAGCTGTGGAGTGGCAGACAGAAGTCCGATCTAAGCAACACCATCTAACAGAAGTTTCTGCAATGATGGAAATGCTCTCTGTGTTGCTGTCTAACGTGTTGCTAGTCACATGTTGTTGAACAATTATAATATGGCTAATGGGACTGAGGGACTGAATTATTACTTTTAATTTTATTAAATAAATGTCTAATTTTATTAATTAATCTAATGTAATTTTAGTAAGTGTAATAGACACAATGTGACTAGTGGCTACCATATTGCACAGCATGACTTGAGAGAGTCTGTGCTTTTAGTTGCTTCTCTGTACAGAAACTTACTAAGGAGACTCCGAGGAGTAGCCAGAGAAACATAAAAAAGAAAATAAAAAGTGTGGGGGTCACAGCAGCCAAGAGAAAAAGAGTATGTCAAAAAAGAAGGTGTAATCAACTATGTTTAATACTGCTGCATTAAACTCGATGAGGACAGAGAAGTGACCATTGGTGTCAGTCAGACAAAGGTGATCTAGAAGAGAAGTTTTGGAGTTACGGATACTGGCAGTATTGTGAGACGAGGGAAATGAAGCCAATGTGTGTAGATAGTTCTTTCAAGCAATTTTGCTAAGAAGGAGAGCAGAGAAAGTAAGCAGTAGCTGGAGGAGAATGCGGGATGAAGAAAGGCCTTTTCTAAGATGACCAAATGCTTGGATGCTGATGGGAATGATCCTGTAGTGGAGAGAGAATGATGCAAAAAAGCAAAGTCTCTGAGAAACTGAGGGTGCAATGAGTAGGAATACTTTTTTATTGTATTATAAAGAAATCTAAGTAAGAGCCCTGAACAGAGATTTCAAGTGATTTCTTGATATACTTATTTCAACTTCGACGAGATTTTCAAAATCCTCTTAAATCTACCACACTACTAGAGAATTCTTTCATATTCAATGGCATATAGACAGGGGACACCCAAATAGGTCCCACTGAAAACTTAGAGAAGCTATATACTTCTTTTTTTTCTTCACAAAAAACTAGATGTTTATTTGTTCCACACATGAAAAAAGGGATGTGAGAAGTCATGTTCAGCAACATAAAAGGTCTCCCTGATTACTCTGCACAATGAGAATAAAAGGATTCATGAATACACATATTATGACAAAATTTCAGAACATAAAGGATAAACAGAATACCTTAAAAACTCGTAGAGAAGAAAAAGTTATAAAAGACAAAATACATATAAAAATCAAAATCCTTCTGGCAGAATATATTTTATCAAAGTCAATGGATGCTAGATGAAAGAGGTACAATGCTTTTAAAATTTTATACCCAGAAAAACTGTCATTCAAGTAAAATAAAATAATGAAGATTTTCAACATGGAAGGCCATATAACATTTATTTCTCATGCATTTTTCATAAGGGAATATTGGAAGATACATTACAGTCAAAAGAGAGAATAAATCCCAAAAGAGGAAGGCAAGTAATCCAAGAAACCATAACTACAAGTCTGCAAATCTTTGAAGAATGCATGAATGACTCCTCTGTAACATATTAGAAGGCAATTGTTCCCAATTGGAGGAGGCTTATGGCCTTCAGTGAAAAGGTTGATAAGAAAAAGGGAGACTTGAAGAAGGAGAAATTCTGACTGAAAGGTTAGGATAATTTGTGAATAGGAAAATGTCAGATGACAGATAAAAAGAATATTAGAAATGCCCTGATAAACAAACATGCAATAAACATATATAAGAAAGTCATGGTCCAAATATAAAGCAAATGAAAAAGAAGTATACTTTAAAACAATTGGGAGCTAAAGTAAGAATATATTTTAATTTTAAATATGGGTTCATTTATATTAAATTTGCTCAAGAAAATAACACTGTACATGTAACAAGTGAGAAGCATCTTAGTAGAGAACTTGGTCCCTTATTGAACAATATTTACTACTTCCTATTATTGAAAGCACTATTTATTGGTAATAGAGTCAATCTATTGTCAAGGTATGGGAGATTACGTTGTGATTGTAAGATAAAAATAATATGTTTCAACTTATACCTTCTATACCTAACACAGAGTCCATAATAAATGTCCTCATTAATATGTGAAGAATAAATAAATACATCAATTTCTTTTTTAAAGTTACAATTTTTATTTTACAAATGAAAAAGGTAGAAGATAAAAGAATTTAAGAAGTCCTATTTTGTCTAGCATAGGAGAAAAGAGAACACAGTTTTGTGAGTTTTTTTAATATAATATATACTTTAAGTTCTAGTCTATTAAGGTAGAAGTCAAACTATTCCTATGTTAAAGTTTTAGTTTAATCAAAATGAAATGATCAGGAAACAGATTTTTTTTAGCTGATTCTTATACTGTTATTTTCCTTTACTCTTTAGTTCTGAGGAAAAGGACATAAAAATCTTGAATTTTACTCCTGTTGCTCAGTGACAATGTTCAGAGAAATGTGGCATTTTAACCATCATTTTGGTAAACTTGGTTATTTTTGTATGGCCATCTGTCCCTAAACTACATTATTAAGGATATTCTTTTCTAAAAATTATACTTTAAGTTTTGGAATACATGTGCAGAACATGCAGGTTTGTTACATAGGTATACACCTGCCATGGTGGTTTGCTGCACCCGTCAACCATTCATCTACATTAGGTACTTCTCCTAATGCTATCCCTCCCCTAGCCCCCCACCCCCCAACAGGCCCCAGTGTGTGATGTTCCCCTCACTGTGTCCATGGGTTGTCATTGTTCAACTAGCACTTATGAGTGAGATCATGCGGTGTTTGGTTTTCTGTTCCTCTGTTAGTTGGCTGAAAATGATGGTTTCCAGTTTCATCCATGTCCCTGCAAAGAACATGAACTCATCCTTTTTTATGGATGCATAATGTTCCATGGTGTATACGTGCCACATTTTCTTTATCCAGTCTATCATTGGTGGACATTTGCATTGGTTCCTAGTCTTTGCTATTGTGAATAGTGCTGCAATAAACATATGTGTGCATGTGTCTTTATAGTAGAATGATTTATAATCCTTTGGGTATATACCCAGTAGTGGGATTGCTGAGTCAAATGGTATTTCTGTTTCTAGATTCTTGAGGAATCGCCAAACTGTCTTCCACAATGGTTGAACTAATTTACCCTCACACCAACAGTGTAAAAGTGTTCCTATTTCTCCACATCCTCTCCAGCATCTGTTTTTTCCTGACTTTTTAATAATCACCGTTCTAACTGGCATGAGATGATATCTCATTGTGGTTTTGATTTGCATTTCTCTAATGACCAGTGATGAAGAGCTTTTTTTCATATGTTAGTTGACCGCATAAATGTCCTCTTTTGAGAAGTGTCTGTTCACATCCTTTCCCCACTTTTGATGGGGTTGTTTTTTTCTTGTAAATTTGTTTGAGTTCCTTGTAGATTCTGGATATTAGCCCTTTGTCAGATGGATAGATTGCAAAAATTTTCTCCCATTCTGTAGGTTGCCTGTTCACTCTGATGATAGTTTCTCTTGCTGTGCAGAGCTCTTTAGTTTAATTAGATCCCATTTGTCAATTTTGGCTTTTGTTGCCATTGCTTTTGTTGTTTCAGTCATGAAGTCTTTGCTCATGCCTATGTCCTGAATGGTATTGCCTCGGTTTTCTTCCAGGGTTTTTATGGTTTTAGGTCTCTAATGAGACATAGCTGCTTTTAAGTAAGCTTATAAAACTGTCGTGTTATAAATAGCACTTAATTCTAGGGTCATGTCTGTATTGTCCACCAGTGGATCACATTCACAACATGTTTTCATGAACATAATATAATAAGACCCTAAAAAACTCAAGCATAACTGATGGTAATATGCCCTTTTTATAATGAGGAAAACCTGAGATGGAGAGCTAAAGTGATTTGTATAAGGTCACACAGCAAACTAAAGGCAGAATAATGAATGGAACCTATCTTCTAACTCACTGCCTGTGTGCTACAATGACTTTTTTCCTCTCCATTGGTGAGGGTATGTCTTGAGTCATTTGAGAATTTGTTTTCTTTAGGATAGACTTCAGCTCTATTGTTTTCAGAAACAAATGTCTGAAACATCATGGAAAGTACCTAGTGTTGCATCCTGTATCCCCACCTCAACCCCTATCCCCACCCCCAGCCCCTTTCAATCTTTTAGTATAATCAGATTAAACATAAATAAGGAAGTGGCTGGACCTGATGGGATTTTGAAAGAGATCCCAATTGGAATGGATATATATGGGAAACTATTAAATGCCTCTAGATTTGATTTGCACTAATAAAGGAACCTAAATGGTCCTGCTAAACTAAATCAAATAAGAAATATCTACAAAAATTGTTGTGTTCCACATGTTCTAAGAGTATATACAGTTTATTTGGGGCCTCTCTCTGGTCTTCTGGGGTATGTGTTTGGGGGATAGGGAGGATGAATGATTGGATGGGGTTTGGGAAAGATACAGCCTTGAAAACAAAAGCGTACAATTGCATAAAGAATATACCAGCCCCAGCCCTGCAAACCAGGAAAGTTTGACCTCCTTCCTTCCACCGCCTCTTTTGTTTCCAGGTTCTTCTCTTGTGTCTTCTAGTCCATCTTCCAGGTCCCTTGCTGTCCCGAGACTCCCTTGGTGCTCACTCTACCCTCGCTGGAAAATTATGTACCTGACCCTGTCCCACCAGTCTTCAGTTGAACGGTTTAGGAAATTGACTCCTTTTCTTCTTTTCTTCACTTAAAGAAGAAACTAACAGCTAAATATTTAAAACAGAAAATGAACAAACATTAACCAGAACTTGCACTGAAACTTAAACTGAGAGGGACCTTGAGATCAGTCAGTGGGGCAAATAAGGGCAGGTGACTTTCTCAAGGCCCCACAACTAGTGACCTAGGACTAGTTTCCTTACTCCTACGTATACGGTAGATGCTGCTTAATGGCAACCCAGTATCTGTTTCTTGAATGAATCACCCATTCAACAAGAGGGAGAAAATAGGTGAAGGCTCCTTGCAACAGCCCTGTCAAGTGCAATGCCTTTCATATACCTTAATTTTATTAAATAAATGAAAATTTTAAGTTGAGAAAAATGCTTTGCTGGTTGTTAATTGAATTCCAGCCATCAAATGAAGATTTTATGGACTTGATGCCACACAGATGAATTCTTGAGAAGTCCAATTCTAAATTGATGCTATTCTTCACCAAGCCTCTAATTGAAAGGGAGGGTTGGACATAGATTGCCTAGTTGTAAGACTGGGCTTTTGCATGGCTACATTCTTAGCTCTGTGATCTTGGGCAAATTATTCAGCATTTGTGAGTTTGTTACTACCTCATGGATTGTTATGAGGATTAGATGAGATAATGCATGCAATACACTCAGTATAGTATTTGGTATATAGTAACCAGTCAATAGTTGATATCTGATATCATCATCATCATCATCATCCCCCTGATACCAGTTGTTAAAATAAAAATGTTCCCAGTACTTTAGTTTCCAGAAAAAGGACCTATTACAGCAAGGAGCCAGTATATGCAGCATGAAGGATAAATGCACAGGTTAATAGTAGAATGACCTGGGTTTAATGAGAAGAATAAGTGAAGTATAGACACATACAAAACACAATAGGCTGCATTATATGTAACTTGCTATTAGTAGCAGCCCAGTTCTCAAGAGTCTTTTTGGAGGGGATGCCTCAGACTTGGCTTCTGGGAGGGAAGGAGGGACTCCCTCCAACACACACTTGGCAAAGGCCTGCAGTAGAGGCTACCCAAAAGCCATGTGTGTGCTCCCTGTGTTTCCTCTCCTGGAGGTTCATTTCCTTTGCTCTCCCATCATTTCCGCTCATTCTTGCCAGTTCAAAGCCTTTTATGGTGACTTGGGGTTTGACCTTTGTGGGTTCAGTTTCCAGGCATTTCCTGTTACCTTTTCTTTCTGTCAGTTTCCTTCTTTATGGACAGTTTGTTTTCTTGTGCTCACCAGAGCACAAAGAAGCAGGCGAATACATTTCTGTGCCCATAGGGGGGCATCAAAGTGTGGTAGAAACAACCATGGCCAGGGTATCAGGGCACCTGGGTTTTGATCTTCTTAAGCTTGCTTGGGCACGTCACTTTGGCACTCTGAGCCTTAGTTTCCTTGTTTCCACATAGAGAGCATTGGACTAGATCAATAAGTACTCAGAGGCCCCAGATACATGCCTAGCTCCCTGTGTTGTGATATGCCTACTTTTATGGTGAGGTCTTTGATCTAATTTCATGTCTACCTATTTTGTTTTTAAATAACAGAAGAGCAGATATCAGGTCCTCTTAATGTGTACACACACACACACACACACACACAGGAGAAATATATGTTAATTTGCTTGACTATAGTAATCATTTCACTATAGGTATATAAAAACATCATATTGTATATGTTAAAAATGTACAATAAAAACTAAAGCAATCTACTTAACGCATCCCTTCTAGAGGAGAGGAGCTTTTTAGTAATACCCACCCCATGAAGATTAGGTTATAGAGGAAAAGAAAAGAAAAGAAAGTAATACCCACCCATGGAAGCGGGGGCCAGAGATTGGCCAAAGGGATTGTCCAAAGCAACTCATCTATAGAAGGCCATCCGCCCCTCACAATTTTCCTGCAGCATCAGCTAGAATGCCCTGGCAGGCAGTCCTTGAAAATTCATGGCTTAGGTGTTGCTTAAGATTTTTTAGTTGCCCATCTAGCCCACACATAGAGGGATATCCAGCCAGAGAAGAAGCTGTGTTGGGCTGGAGCAGGCAGCGGGGAATCAGTCAGTTAAAGGGCAACTTAAGCAGCTGCTCTGTGAGGTAGGTGGTATCGCTTCTGTTTTACTCATGGGGAGCTGAAACTCAAAAAGGTTTGATGCCTTGCCCCAGAGGTTAAGTTTGTGACAGGACGTGATTTCAACTGCACATCCGTAGTGCTTGGCATGCTAAGTGTTGCACTGAATGGAATGAACAAATTATAAGGTGGCTCTGTTTCTATCTAACTGTATGACCATAGATAAGTAATTTCACTTCTTTAAACCTGTTTCCCCATGACTAAAGTGAGGATGATATTACCTATGGATATGGTTTGACTGTGTGTCCCCATCAAAATCTCACCTTGAATTGTAATAATTCCCACGTGTCTAGGGCAGGACCAGGTGGAGATAACTGAATCATGGGGGAAGTTTTCCCCATGCTGTTTTCATGATAATAAGTGAGTCTCACAAGATCTGATGGTTTTATAAGCATCTGGCATTTCCTCTGCTTGCACTCATTCTCTCTCCTGCTGCTCTGTGAAGAGGTACCTTCTGGCATGATGATAAGTTTCCTGAGGCCTCCCCAGCCATGTGGAACTGTGAATCAATGAAACCTCTTTTAAACCTCTTTTTCTTTTCTTTTCTTTTCTTTTTTTTCTTTTCTTTTCTTTTCTTTTTTTTGAGATGGAGTCTCACTCTGCAGCCCAGGCTGGAGTGCAGTGGCACGATCTCGGCTCACTGCAGCCTCTGCCTCCCAGGCTCAAGCGATTCTTCTGCCTCAGCCTCCTGAGTAGCTGGGATTACAGGCGTGCGCCACCACGCCTGGCTAATTTTTGTATTTTTAGTACAGACAGGGTTTCACCATGTTGGTCAGGCTAGTCTCGAACTCCTGACCTTGTGATCCACCCACCTCGGCCTCCCAAAGTGCTGGGATCAGGCATGAGCCACTGTGCCCAGCTTTTTTTTTTTTTTTTTTGTAAATTACCCAGTCTCAGGTATTTCTTCATAGCAGCATGAGAATGGACTAATACACCTACCTTCAAAAATTGTTTTGGCCATAACGTGACAAAATGCACATAAATGTGCTTTATGAAAATAATGCTCTACAGGTACAAGGCATAACAGATTAGAAAGCTAATTTACCATTAGATTTTCTCACTGATCATCTTCTATTAAAAATAGTGAGGTGCTTAAAGTAATGAGACTCTATACATCCCATGGGCCACTAAGCTACTTTCATTTTGAACAGAAAAATAATGACGGTGCTTATAAACATTTCTATCTTTTCTGACATAGTCTGCATGAGAATGGGGTGCTCACCACTGGAGTAGTTGGTGACTAAAGCGACTTCCAGCTTGATGACTCCAGAGGAAAACAAGGCTGTTACAATAGCCTGAAGGACAGGTCTTCTGCTTCACTTGGCCTTATTTTCACATTGCCTTGCAGAGGGCCTAGTAGGCTCAATGACTGGAAAAATGAAAGCAGAATTGTGAGCCAGTTGTCTATGCATCATATGACCACACGATGGCAGTAAAGTCAGGTGAATTCATTCTCTGCGGCTGTCTCAGTCCTGCCTCTGATCCTTAGCTCAAAGAATGTGAATCACACTTAATTCCTTGCTTCTGTTTCTTCCAGTTAACGTCTGGGCAACATGGTGAAGCCCCGTCTCAATAAAAAAAAATTTTTTAAAAAATATTTTTCACCATGTTGCCCAGGCTGGTCTCGAATTCCTGGACTCGTAAGCTGCCCACCTCGGCCTCCTAAAGTGCTGGGATTACAGGCGTGAGCCACTTGGCTTGACATTAACTGATAGTATTACTATTGTTATTAGTATAGGTTGGACAATATAGAAGGTTTTTTAATAAAGTGAAATGGGTTTCAAAGGCAGGAACCGGGAGGAAAACTAGAGACAACTGTAATCCTAGGACCAATTCCCTGGCAAGGCTAGAGTTACAGGGGTGAAAATATATGTTATATCTGGGTTCTATGTCATATGACTTTTTCAAATCTTTGTCACCAAGCCACACCCTGGTGAACTGTGAGAAATTACGAGAAGGAGACAGATGTATCTTTCAAGTGAAAGCCGCTAGCACTGCATCAAGCACAAGTGTAGGCTTCCAATAAATGTTGATTCCTCTTGCTTTTCCTCTAAGAGTTAGACTGATGTGGGCTAATGATATGGTCATATCCAGTGGTTCCCCATGGAGCTGTGTATCAGAATCATCTGGGCTTTCTCCCCAGACATACTAATTTTGTAGAACTGGAGTGGGGCCTAGGAATCTGTATTTTACTACTCTCTCAGACACTTTTGGGAACTTGTTGGACCAGGTGGGAGCGTGTTTAGCTGAGATGAAGAGGATCTGAGAAGTATTAATTATTCTAGGCCTGGTGCTAAGCGTTTTGCATGTGTCATCTTTTTGACCTTCGTAGCTGCTCTGTGAGATAGGTGGTATCACTTCCACTTTACTCTTGGAGAAGCTGAAACACAGAAAGGATAAATGGCTTGCCTCAGAGGTTCATTTTGTGTAAGGACATGATTTCCAGCCCAGTTCCCTGTAACTCTCATCCCAGACTCTTCTCCCTGTATCACACTGACTTCCTGAGCACACACAGACCTGGACTCAGTCTCTATATTCTCTAAGTGGGGACCTTGGTCAGACACTTTATCTGACTGTTCGATTCTTTCCTCTATAGTAATTCCTGCCTCTGGCTGGGACTTGAAGAATGAATAAAACAAATGAAAAATAAATAAATGAGATAATGGATTACAGAATACCTTAAAAATGATGCAGTGCTAAACTCATATTGGGTGGTATTTGTGGCATTTGTCATTACCCAGGAACTTTGGACCTGGAAAAGTCTCTACTATCCTTTGGCTGATAAAGCATGAATGGAAATAGCTAATGTTCAAAGCTGACATTGCTGGTATGGGGCTAATTTAATGGCTAGAATGAGGGAACATGCACTTCTGAGTCCTGACGTAAGTCAGCTCACTGGGTCTGGCTTTCTAGCATTCTTGAATATTTGAGGATTAGGTCAAAACTTAATAACAGTCACTCAATAAGCATATTCTGGACATTCACTGTATTCAAGATGCTGAATAAGGCATTGTAAAAACTACAAAGAATTTAAGGATATAGTCTTCAACAAGCCTGTAGTTTATTTGAGGAGTCATGATCCATACACACACACACACAGATGGAATCTAACAAAAGCAGCCATAATGATGTCAATCACAAATGTGTAGTGTCGTCAGAAGGAGTAAATTACTGTTGTTTTGCTAAGGCACACAATAAGAACTCTAGAATCTATCTTCCTTCTCTTTGTGTAAGTTCTCATCTAGATTACTGAAAATAGCCCCTGACTCTCTCTCTCCCTGTTCCACAAAGGTACTGCACATTAACCCCTTTATCTATCTCCCATTTGGTGGACAAACTGACATTTCTAAAATGCAAATCTGATGTCATTGTCCTTCTTTAGTAGCGGTTCCCCATTGCCTTCAGGGTGAAGTCTGGATTCTTTAGCAAGGCCTACAGGGACTCTGACTATCACTTCCATCACCACCCTATCTTCTTCTCTTGCCCAGCCACCTCGAAAATACCATGTTCCTCCACCCTTTTGCAACTTTGCATGTGCTACTCTGTTTGCTAGGAATGCCCTTTTTTCCTTCCTTACCTAGCTAACTTTTTATTTTTCCCTGAAAACTCCCCAGCTCCTTTCAACTGGATTTGATATCTCTCATCTATATCCTTGTAGCAGTCCATATCGGAGCACTTGTCACACTAATAGTCTATTTCCTTGTCCCATTTCTGCTTCTGACTCCCTTTCACTCATCTAGTTTGTTGATCTTACCTATGAGAAAACAATATGTTTACAGAGCTTACTATAGTGACTGGCATATAGAAGCATTTAACCAATATTAGCTATTACTATTCCAGTAACTGACTTATTTAGCTGAGAAAGTTTAAGTGGAAGCAAGCAGAGGGCTACTGAGCATATGTTAGGGGAGAGGAACCAATTTCCCAGAGGCTAAGTGTCCTCAAGAGCTAGCGCTGAATCAAATACATCCAATATTTGGTCAGATGGGTTTTAACCCGTCTCCTTGAGGAGAGCGCCCAAAGCTCTTCTGAGAAGCTGCTCCAGGTGTAGCTAACAGGCTGTATAAAAGGCAACATGGGGTGACACAGAAGTGTTTTTCAGAGGCAGCTAAAGGTAAATCTGGCGAGAGACCTAGAAGCACAATTTAACTTGGCCTGAGACATGAAAGATGAGCAGAGTAGCTAAAACTCAGGATAGTTATATGAAAAGTGATATAAATAAGCAATACAGGTTGGCAAAACATGAGGAAAGGTCAGAAGCTAATGCTCAATAGTTGCGAGGAAGATTTTAATCGAAGGACTCAATTTGTTTGGCAGAAGTGTGTGAGAGAGAAAAGAAAAATCAGCCAAATCAGGGCATTTCAGTCATCATGAGGGCTTGGCTCTTCTTTGAGTACTCGCATGGACTTTCTAGCAAGTGCCCTGGTCTTCCCTTACCCTTTGGAACATTGGGTTGAACCACGATGAAGCTGAAAACCCAGAATGTCCTACCCCTCCAGCAGACCTGACTGGACCAAAAAGTCAGTGGCTACTCACAATAGCATATTTACCTGAACAACTGAAGTTTTCAGTGGGGTTTTTCTTTTTATTCTTCTTCTCTAGCAAAGGAGCCTGGCAGGCTTCTGGAATCTTCAGTAGGTTCTGGGCCTCCAATCTGGGCTGCTGTTGACACTCACGCCCAGCTTGGAGAGTGAGAAGAGAGATGTTCTCATAGCTTTGGCTGTCTTTTTGCTGGGGGCCGTGGTGGGGGTGGTAGGATGTTTGGCAATTGCTCTTGAATTCGTTGGCTTTGCTTTATCTTTGTGGATTATTCATCTGTGTTTGCTGAACCTAGCAGAGAAAGTTCTCTGCTCATTTAGCTTGGCTGCATTAAAAATATTTTTATGTTGCTACCTATAAAGACCCTAAAGTCAACAGTATGTTTCTGAAAAGATGCGACCACCAGCTCTTGCTAACATAAAATTCAGGTCCTCATGGCAAAAATATGTTGAGTCAGCGAATAGCAACCACCACTTCCTCCCTTACCCTACCATGTGTACAAAACGATAGTTTGGAAGATGGGTTGTTACCTGGTTTCATGACTTTAGATGGTGCCACAGTGTTGAGAAGAACAGCTGGCTTTCCTGAACTGAGTTTGCTTTGGAAAAAATAATACCCTCAATAGGAAGAGGTCTGTAAAAGCTTAACCCTCCCCAGCCATCAGTCTCCATGTGCCATGATCCCTATCTCTAGTGTTCTAATCTTCCACCCACCCCATTGATTCTCCTTTAGTCTCTTTCTCTTCTTTGATTTCTCTCTATTCCTTCGCCTCACTCCCTACTCTATCAAATTCCAAAGGATTCCTAGGTGTTTCTCTGTAGCTGAGGGTTTTGTCCTCAGGGCCAGTATAGGCTACCTGGCTTGATATGTGGAAGCCTATGAAGGCCATCGAGGCCCCCAGGTCACTCCCAAGCAGACTTCTCTCCATATCTGTCCTGTCCCTCTACACTGGGTGGTGAAGTTGAGGATGATATGCAGGTTCCCATTTTAGATTCTTCTCTATCCTTGGTGTCATGCCTTCCCTTCTTTTGCCTATCTAAGGCCAGGGCAGTGTCTCTTAAACTTCCTGATTATTGGAGTATATTAGATGAAAAAACAAATGCTAATATTGTTCTCTTTGCCCCTTACCTGAAACACTCTCCAGTCTTCTGATTGCAATAATTCCTAGAAATTGGATCTCATCTTTCTAGTGGAATATAACCCTCTATCTACACCTTTGAACTATTCGCATTGCCCAAATGGATTTTTCCCTTCTTGCTTGACCCTGAAACTCCAAACTGCTTCACAATTCTTACCCCATCTTCATGAGCCTCTCCCCTGCCACATCAATATCGAACACTTCTTACCATAATCCGGGGTCCTAGCATGCTTGTTTTTTCCCTTCTACAGTAGCAGCTCTCAAAACTTGACTGTTGGCAACACTTGTGTGAAATTAAATCGTCATAGATCTGAAGGTGCCATTACATTTCATGTAGCCCTATTCAGTTTTGGAGGTGTTAGTTGTCATTGTGGGCTTGCTATATCCCTGCTTCCCTGACTCTTCCGCCAACCTTTCAGGAGCCTGGAATTTCATCAGATGATTCTCTGAAAGAGAAGACTCAATTCACTCAAAAGACAGACTTACCTCACTCTCTTTTTATGCCCTTTCTTTTCAACATTGTTTCCTTCTTCCTCCAAAGAGAACTCCTTTTTTTGATTCACTCTCGAGCATTCTTGGTTTCTAAGCTGGCATTCTGCACATGGCCCCTGAATGAGGGAGCCACTCTATCAGATTCTGACTCACTCTGGTCCATAATTTTGATGCCCACACCACTGCTAGGTCCTACCGCAAGCACTGGGTTGGGGCTAACTCCCCATAGCTCATCATGACCCATTGACAACTAGCCAGACACCACAACCCTGAAGGGCATATGACTGCGGCTCTAGGGAGGGTGGTCAGTTTAAGTGGCTGCCAGTGACAATTTATCTCTAAACAGTGAGCTGTAAAACATAACATAGTGCTGCATCAAAGGAAACAGAGTCAAATTCCAAACCAATTTGATTTGCAACTTGGAATAAAAGCAACGTGTCTTGATTTAAATGTCAGGCCCACTGCTGAGTGATGATTTAATAACTCATATGAGGGATTCTGTCACAGCAAATTCAACACTGGAGTTGAGTGACTCACAGATAGAGTGTTAGAAATGATACAGAAGAGCACAAAAAGGAATAGGCTTTTCTCAGGGCTCATCCAGAATCTTTGCATAAAGCTAATTTGCAGTTAGAACCTCTTTTCTCCCCCTATCCTGCCACCGATCTTTCTCTTCACAGACACCCATGCATGGATATGGAGAAAATTTCTAGGTGTGATGTCATCTCCCTGCAGTATCTTCTAAGGACACAGACTTTTAACAATTCTAGCATGGAAGTAGAGTCAGTGCATTTAATCTGAAGGCAAGGAAGCGGTTAGTCTGGTGTTTCTCAAGGGACTTTAAGAGCGCATTTGGTCCTAATGTGATGTCTTTAGGCGGGTACTTAATTTTTTTCCCCCATTTTAAGGGTTAAAGAGCTGAGACCTGGTGGAGTCAAAACATTTATTCATATGTTTATCCTGTCTCCTTACTCCCAGGGAATCAGTGCTTCCTCCTCAATACCTTGTGAGATCTCTCCCCTTGAGTTTCCCTTGCCTTCCAGGGGGTAACATACCAGAATGCTCAACACTGACCATGCCTCAGTCCCAGTCTGCTTCCCAGGTCAAGAAGGAACCATGCATGGCCGTTCTTAAGGGAGGAAATTCCATTCTGTTGGGCTAATCTTTTAGTCATCAAGATTTATTTTGAATATCATTTAAAGTATAAATATCTGGTGTTTGTCTACATGAAGATTGCTCAACCTAGACAATATCGACACTTTTTGGCCAGATCACTTTTTGTTGAGGAGAACTTTTTTATGTATTGTTGGATGTGTAGCAGTGTCCCTGGCCTCTGGTTAACTCTCTCTGCCTATGTCCTCCATGTGCCTCCAATCTATTTGACACAGACCTTTCAGATTAATATTTCCAAACAATACCTCTAACTTAGTGGTTCTCAATAGAAAGCAACCTCCCCTCACACCAGGGGACATTTGGCAATGTCTGGTGACATTTTTGGTTTTCACAACTTGGTGGGGAGGAAGAATAAGCTGCTTTAGACATATAGTGGGTAAAAGCCAGGGTGTTACAGTGTACAGGAAAACCGCCCCCTGCCCCCGCCCTCGCACCAAATAAATGTCCAACCCCAAATGTCAATAGCGCCAAGGTTGAGAAACCTTGCTCTAGTATATCATTCGCTGCTCAGAACTTTCCATTGTTTCACACTGCTTGTCAGAAAGATGACAGATTTCATGACCTCTCCTGATGTAGATTCAGTTTATTATTTTGTCAACTATAGCTCCTTTTTGGAAACAACTCTGAATGTTATGCTTTTTCTGAAACATGTCATGTGCTTTCTCACTCACATAACTTGGCTCACACCAACCACTCCCTCTGCCTAGAATGCCCACTTCCCACTACTAAAGCCAAGTTGAAATGTAGCATCTACAAAGGCTTACCTGAGCTCAAATTTTCCCAGCTGCAAATAATTCCTCCTTCCCTGGATATTCCTATAGTATTTTACACCTATATCTCTTAAAGCACTTATCATAGTCATACTACAATAGAAAATATGAACTGGAAGGGGCTTTTAGAATTCTCTTCAGTAAATCCTTTCTCTAAAAGTAAAGGAAACGGAGGTCCAGAAAGGTGAAGTAATTGGCTGAAGGTGTCGTATATTCTCGTAACACTTGGACTGTAGTAATTTGTGTTCTTGGTTTCATTCTCCTAGCATGGTTGAAATGGATGATCATGAACTTTGAGTTAGGTCTGGCAGTCAAATTGCAATTCTGACACTTATAAGTGGACCAAGTCATCTACCTTTCTGAAACTCAGTTCCCTGAGCAGTAAATGGAAATAATCATGGCTGTGATGAGAATTAAATGAGATTGTGTATTAAAAATGCCTAGCATATAGTCGGTACTCAATACATGTTTGTCAGATGAAAATAAGGATCAATAGTACTTTAAATAATGGGATTTAGGAATGGGTGATGGTCCATAGGACTTCACTAAAAGGCGACAAGAGGCAAAATATGGCAACTCATTGCCACCTGCTCCCTACTTTTGCACCCTTCCATAGACGGTTTCCTCAGTGAGCCATCAGACCAGCATGCAAGTTTTCTGTGGAGTAACTGAGTGCTGACAGTGGCTCTCCAAATGGTAAGGTAGTTCTTAAAAGGTCTGCTTTTTCTTTTTCTTTTACAATGCCAATGATATAATCTCTTCCTTTCCTCCAGTATATAACAGGTAGAGTTGTGGGGAGGGATGTGGAGGTAAGATATATTTCCCCTCTTTCTCCTTAGTTTCCTTTATGACAGCAGCCTGGGGCTTAGATGCCTTCAGAGGTCTAACAGGAATCTCTGTGAGAGGGAATTCACAAGGCACTTGGGATGGCAATAGGAGCACTTTAGTGTTGGCTCCTAGCCCAGTGATACCTGGTTCTGGCTTCAATGAGGTTTACTGGGGCCTTTCTAGCCAGTTCTTCACTCTGGAACTGACCACTCTGTCAGCTTTCTTCCTGCCTAGGGCTTTGGGATAATGGCATGCTATGCATTTATTCTCTTCATTCAGAGAAATGAGTCTTTCCCTGATCCCAGGGTGCATGTACCTAATAGAAATATCCTTGCTCCTCGAATGAGGGGATGACCTGACAGGCAGCTGAAGAAACAAAATGAGACTTTTGATGTCTTATCTAGACTAGATTTGGAATAAGCTGGGGAGGATAAAGTTGCTTGACAATGGGCCCACCTCAGAGCTGGCTCCTCTCTGCTCTGCCAGGTGAGTACAGGAGATTTTTGTTGGAGGGGGTTAGAAGAGAAGCTCAGGTGAGTCTATTACAACTTGACTTAGGAACCCCCCTCCTTAGGGCTTACAGGTCAAGGGTCCTGTAAGAGGAAAATGCTTTTGGGTGTGATGAAAAAACCTGCAGAGGGCAGAGCACTGGATTGAGAGTGAAGAGACTTGGTCTGGATTTCTGCCTCTACCTCTCTGTTTCTGAGAGAGTTCCCAGGGCTATCACCATAGCCTCATATTATGGTTTGTGAAGTAGATGCAATAAAGTCTGCAGTCTTCCTCCCAGTGATGGCAGAAGTTGAAGGTTTTCCAGTCTCTGGAGTTTTCACTCTGTGAATTCCAAAACATTGTTCAAACCTTCCTACTTTGTGTATGTGAACCAGGGAGTCTGTGTGTGCATGTGTGTGTGTGTGTGTGTATGAGTGTGTGTGTGTGTGTGTCTGGGGGAGGAACAACAAGGCGGGGATACAGCTCTATAGGCTGCTTGTCTCTATACATTATTCTTCAGTTTACTGTCTTCAGAGTCCACCATTGTTGTTCTTGTTTAAACTACTTTGGAGATAGTTGAGCTCCTTTCTCAAAGGAGGCTTCTTTTTCAAATTTGCTCTTTCTGAGGTTCGCACTATTTTCTTAGCTGCTGTAATTGGGCTTTCACCATGATTTTGGGTGGGACCACAGGAGTTCAGGAACTTATATGACTGCCCAGGTCTATTGGTAAAGTACTATTTCCTCTGAAGGACTGTAACACTTGACACTGGTCATAAGAAGGGATAAGGGATCCATTCACCCATTCAAGTAGAGAGGAAGGACACATGGTATTGTGAGAGGCTCTGATGAGGGAAGTTGACTTAGGAAGGTCAGAGAAAACTTCACTGAAGAATTAATGATTATGTTTAGTCCTGAGGAATTATTAAACATTGACTAAGTAAAGAAAGTAGTGGAAAGTATATGCATATATGTGCACATGCAGTAAATATTTTAGGCAAAGGAAACAGAACGTGCATAAGCCTTAAGGTACAAGGGATCAGGGCACATTCCAGAAAGAAATAAAATACTATATTCGCTTGTTTTTCAACTTTAATTCAAAATTTAAGCCATAATTTTAGGTGTTAAGGGTTGAAAATGCCAATGTACTCAGCTTTGAAGTACTGTTAGGCTAAATCACACATACTGAAATGGTACCCACTGTGAATAGAGCACGTGAAAGTATAATCACAAAAAGAAACAAATGCATCTGTACTATTGAGCTAACAATCTGGAAGAGAGGAAAGGACAGATAAAACTGTGAAATGTAAATCTTTCACCCAATATTTTGTCCAGCAGGTACATCTGTCTATGGAGTATACAGATACATTCCTGGAAGGCTACTTGATTGAGGTGACATGAGCCCAATGGAATGAATCAAGGGAGGGCTTCAAGCAGGTGCCAAGTTCTGGATTGTGCTCTGAGGAAGCTATAGATTGATTAATAAGAGGAGAGAAGATGTTTCTGGCAGGATAAACAGCATGAGACATGACTTGGTGGTAGACTATTTTATTTCTGAGATGGGAAATGTGGGGATAAATTAGGCTGGCCTGAATGGGAAAGCAAAGAAGCCAAGCTTGGGGCTATCTTAGACTCTTTCTAGGACACACCAACTAATCAATTAAAAGCAGTAAAATTAAGGTTCACCAGGTACTATGTGAAAATAAATAATTGGTTATTTGAATTTAGCCTTTTAAAAAATAAATTGTCATACAGATCAATCTTGACATCCTCCACTGACTGTAGTCAGGATTAACTTTCTTCAAGATTTAGAGGTCGGTGAAAGTTGCTGCCTGTCTTTCTTTTCAGGGCCTTTCTGCAATTTTGTATCACTGGGACCCTACCATAATTTATGGAGTCCTGTTTGCTTAACTTTATTTTAGCAGTTAGTTACTTTGATACCTTGTAAAGTAATAGGTCTTATTTCTCTAGGCATTGACATTTTCTGAAGGATGGCTGAAAAGTCACAAATCTTTCAGACAAAGGAACCTGTCTCTGATGGAATAGCAGGTGGTGGGGTGGATGTCTTTGAGCAGGTGACCTTTCCTGTTACCTTATAAAGAGAAAACTACCTACTTCAAAGCCTGGCTTTGATTCCAATGCATATTTCTTTCCTGGGTGTTGAAAGGCTAGGTTAGGATAGAGACATGATGTAAGAGGGAGTGGATTTTATTTTACCTGTCTAATCCCCTGATGATGCAGGCAGCCCATGTACAGTATTCTATCACTGTGATTAAAAGTGTGGAGTTTTGAAGTCATGATGAGTCAGCATTTATATCTTTAGCACTTGCCCTGTGTGGTTTTCAGTTGCCTCATCTTCTGTAGCTGTGTGTGCCTCAGTTGCTTTGTCCTTTGTAAAACAGGGATAATAAGAGTACCTATCTCATATAATTACTGTAATGATCAGTGAGGTATATGTTTAAAGAGCTTAGCATAATGCTTGACATCTTATCAAGTTGTTCTTGTCATCATTGTCATTAGCATTGCCACCCATACCACCCCCAAGCTCCTACTCTAACAAAAAAATAAAATCTTACAACCTCTTACTAAAAAGCAAAGATCAGCAGTCAGCACAGAAGGAAAGAACAAAATAGGAAGCCCAAGGGCATTCACTGTTTCCTATTCTCATCCTAACCATAGCATCTCAAAGAGAATGTATAAAAACTGTACTTTCTGGAATCATTTCTATAGTTCATTACCAAAGAGAAAATATGAAAAGACAACCCAATCCTCATTCTCTGTCCCTGTTCTCACAGGTACATGTCGGCTTGGCTGGGCCTATTACTGTGCTGGAGGTGGAGCAGCTGCAGCCATGTTGATCTGCACCTGGCTCTCTTGCTTTGCTGGAAGAAACCCCAAGCCTGTCATATTGGTGGAGAGCATCATGAGGAATACCAATTCTTATGCTATGGAGCTTGATCATTGCCTCAAACCTTGAGCTTTGAAAGAAGATTGGAGAGGGTGGGAAATGGGAGGAGAGAGCCCTGAAAAGAGGTACTAAGGATTAGGCCATTTGTCATCTAACTGTCATTAGTGTAGCCTAGTGTTTGCATGTTTTTTAAACTAATTGTCATTCATTTTCACTTATCTTTTAGCCAGTAGGTCACTGGCTGTTTATAAAATTCATCTAGAGGAAACATTCTCAGACATTTACCCAACTGGCAAGTACCTGCTAACCCAAAGACCCAAAGTACTCCTTTATGCAAAATAGGATCCAAAGCGAAGGCTGGGTAAGGATAGTTGTGCAGAGAGGGAGCATGAGATGGGCAGGGCTGGTTCCTACCACTCCATTCACACAGTTCATTCCCAAGTATTTATTGCCACCCCCAAACATCTCTGGAGTACTACTGTTCAATTTTTGTGTCATGATCAGGAGTATGCCTTGACTCTTCCTTTTTTTTTCCTGCTTTTCTTTTTCCCCCTGGTTGTGGGGAAGCTTCGGGAGAGGGGGGAGGGTGACTCACAGTGGGGAAAACATTAGTCAAGGATACTTGCGTTTAGCCTGGAGCCCCTTCCTCATTATGCTTTAGAATATTCATAGGCATTCATTTTGTGTTCTGACTGGGTGATGAGCAAAAAAATATATAGTAGCAAATATTCCCTAATCCTTTATACATACAGAAATGGTGTTCATCAAATGTACTGAGAATAGACTAGCATTTGTGGGGCACTCAATCAATTTAAATTCATGGTGACAGTGACAAGGATGTTTCTGTTAGATACTTATTGAAATTTCTATCAGAGATCATTTGTATTGACTAGGAAATCCACGGTGGCCTTTTACCCCCTATAGTCACTCCTAATGTGACATAAGTTCATCTGCCTGTTTCAAAGACTGTTCGTCAAATGATCTCTCCTCCATCTGGGGCGAGTTAGCCACAAAAGAACACAGCACTTATGTCACCTAGGGCTGATGTATTTTTAGGCCTGGACTCCATCCCATCTGTGCTCAAGGTTGATGGATAGTGTAGAAGAACTTGGTGTCTCCTGGGGGCAGAGTTTGTCTCGCTCCTCCCCCACAACCCCAGTTAATTTAGGCCAGCTCTATTGTTCCAAGCTACAGCTTTAGGGAATGGGGAGGGCTTGTGATTCAAAAGGCCAGCTCATCTGTTTCTATTCTTAATAATTCCAGCATGTTTTTGGTACACCCCTACCTAGAGGGATAGAAATAGAAAAAAACTGGCTTCATAAGTTACATTCCATCTCATGAGAGGTCAGAATTCTTCCATTGGCTTTACATAGGTAAGTGAATTTAAATGCTTCCCTCATCTACAGTTGATTCATTCACTGCGTCACTCATTCAGAAAACATTTCTTGAGTATCTTACTGTGTGACACATTCTGTGCTAAGTTCTGGGGATAAAAGGACAAAGACAGTTTCTCACCTTAAAAGGGATAGTGGTGAGGTATTGAGAGACATGTCAACAAGTACTTGTCAGTGTATTAAGTGCTAGAAAAGTGAAGAAGAATAGCTAAATGATCACAGAGAAGTAATTAAACCAACTTGGCATGACGGGGTTCATGGGAAAGCATCCTAGCAAAGAAGATACCTAAGATGGGTCCGAAAGATGAATAGCAGGAGCTTTGTCAGCAAAGGCAAAGAGTGCACAAGACAAGCAATGATGGCAGCCAAGTCATGGAGACAGCATTAGAATGACAGATGTGTGTAAAAAGAGGTGGCAAAAGCTGAAGTTGAAAATGGAAGCAATAGCCAGATTCCGTGGGACCTTTTACTCCATAATAAGGCGTTTGAATTTTATCCTAAAGAAGGGTCATTGAAAGGGAAGTGACATGAACAAACTTGTAGCTTTCAAAGATAAGTTTGGCTAAAGTGAGGAGAATGAAAGAAAAGAAGAGGAGAACTAGAGATATTTCAATAATCTAAGTATAAAACGATCAAGGCCTGGAGGAAGGTAGTGATTGTGAGGCTGGAGAAGACGGATGAATTTGAAAGAAGATATTTAGGAAGTACATTGTCTAATGGATATGTGTAGGTATTGGCAAGTGAAAATTTTGGGATGACCACTCTGGTATGTGAGCGACTCCTATCATCAAGATGGCAAATGCAAGATGAATAACAGGTGGTAGGGAACTGGTGATTGAATTCATGTCAAGTATTATCTCCCTCATGGAACTGCATTAAGTGTTTAAGGTAAGGCCAACTTGAACATACCTCAATGGGAAGGAAGCAATGTAATGTGTTTGCAGCACCTCCTTTCTTTAAGAAAGATGACTAAGAACAGCTAAAACAAAAATGCAACTAGCTTAAACCTCAATTTTATTGTGTAGACACAATAATGTAACTTTAATTTAGGAAGGCCTGCTGTATAGAGAATATGTCAAATATTTGAGAAAAGGCCGATAGCTAACTTCAGAAAAGATAGTTGGATCAGGCGATCTCTCTTCTCGGGTGAGGCATCCTTCTGGATTTCTGTAGGACAGACTTTGTCAAAGTGAGTGTATAAGTCAGAATCCTGCCAAGAAACAGACGGTATACTCAAGGAGTTTAGCGGAGATGAGCTTAGTGAAACGACAATTTATGATGGTGTGTGCAGGGTTGAGGGAACTTACCACTGATGGTGAGGCATAGAAAGAGTATGAACAGTGAGGGGCTATTATTATTAATACTCTTAACACTGAAAGGACAAAGGGAAAAAACAGTGTCATTGGCATCCAGTAAGTACTGCACATGTACAAGAGGGGCTGCCTCACAGGAGCTGTTGCTTCAGGTAGCACAATGTAGTCTCTGCCCAAATGCAGTAAGGAGGGAGAGCGGGGAATGAACACCCATATCTCACTCCCTTTCCACTCTTTGATCTCATGCCAGTGCCCGTCATTAGCCAGATCCAGCCATACAGCAGCTGGAAAAGAAGCCTGTTGCTATAGTCAATTGAAGTCAGACTCCTTTGGCACAGAGCATGGCAGGCAAGGGTGGAGAATGAAGCTTGGGGGTATGAGGGGCCAATGGAAAATAACATTTCAGTGAGTGCTCTTAGCCACCAGACAATGCCATTGCCTTATGCACTGCTTCCCAGGAAGTATATGCTTTGCTTTCCTCCATGGCCCAGATACCTAAACACACTGTGAAGTAATTGGACCCTGGAAAGGAGACTGAAGAGGAAGGTGGTCATTTGAAATAACACTTTAAATAACTATCATCTTGCAGGAGTTAGTTGCAGGTTGAATTAAGTTGGAATGTTTTCTCCTGTTTTCCAATGAAAGGAAACTGGATTTAAAAGAGATTATTTTTTTTTCTGTGAAGAAACCAGGCCTGCAGGGGCTTATATTCAAAGAGGGGTCTAGCCCCATATTCAATTCAAATTTAAATTCCTCCTTGCCTATGTCTGGTTTCTTTCCTGCCAGGCCTTGTTTTTACATAGATGTCTGACAAGACTAGGTTCTTTTCCCCATGGCCTGGAGAAAACTTTTAGAAGCAAAATCTGCGTCTTGGGCTGCTATTTTACAGAAAGGAAGGAGAGCCCATGGGTCAGGTGGAGGCTGAATGAGTGAGGTAAGAACCTAAGAGACTCTGCAGTTTGCCCCATGCCTGGCTAGCTGTCATGTTCCTTGCCTGGGCATGCAGGCTGAGTGCCTAACTATGGGCCCATTCTGACCCTGGAACCACTTAGACGTTGGGGAGGGGGAGAGAGGTAGGAAGTGATTCTTCTGGACTAACTCACAGTCCATTTAGTGTTTCATAAGAGCCCATTTTGCAAGATACTCCTTTCAGAAAATAATGTCAGATGGGCAGCAACTACCCAATTGACATACTTTTGTGTCTAGAGGATTGAAATTTCTACACCTGGGCTAGCAAGTGTTAAGTCACTGGGATGTGTCTTCAGTGGTGCTGTCTCTCTAATGTCACACCTCATTACCTCTGGTCTCAGGAGTAGCTGCTTTCATTCACTTACAGCTGCTAGTGACTTCCAGGCAGTGGGTTCTGTCTTGCGGGAGTGTGTAACCTGAGCCAAGATGGAAATGTTCTGGTCTCTGGGAAAGGAGTTCTGGCTTATGTAAGAGTAGATGGCAATATGAAGTCTTGGCTGGATGAGAGAAAACCCTGTGAGGATGAGGGAATGAGGAAGCTTCTGGGAAGCAGAGGCTTTATAAATTTGTCAAACAAATTGTGCCAAGGAAAGGTCTAGCTCCTTCAATATGTGATGGGGACACTTTCTTCAGAGTCTGGCATTCACTTTCTGTAGAAATATTCATATTAATTTAAAGTAGTTTCAAGATTGTAGTTGGTCCCAAGAAAGCCTGGTGATGGGAAAAATGGAACTTTCAAGAAAACTAATACTGAATATATTTTGTAAAGGATGGAAGGCATCCTACCTGGTGGCTTGAGGGGAAAGGTGTGCTATTTCTAGAACTCACAATCAATCTCCGGCCATACCCAGTAAAGCTTTCTTAGTAGACAGCAGGCAGGGCCCTTCCAAAGAGTCATAGCCACCTTCTGTTCTTGGTTAAAGAGCATTTTCTGAGCTGGAGTGGGTCTGGAGTTGAAAGATATTTATTACTGGCCTCTCTCTCAGATGTAGAGAAATGCATTTTAAGCTTCATTTTTTCATCTGCTTCTGAGATTTGGCTCTTCCAGGGTTGATCTCTTCTCTAAACTCGTCAAACCCCCACTGAGTCCTCAAAGCTAACAGCAAATAAACAGTTGCTATGTGTGCACACAAATAATTTAGATTTTCATTATACAGAGCTGCTGATACATTAGGAGGCAGAAGTAGGGGGAGACAAAATGCTAGGTTTTGAATGTGGCAACGCTGTATTCTCCTTCCTCCCCCTCCAGAAATGAGGCCCAGAAAATAATACTTGGGAGTCAGGGGGTGGCGGGGTTGGGGGGCATCAGGGCCAGCCAGCATCCACATTGGCAAGACCCTGATGTTGGCTCCCTTTCATGTAGTATCTCTGCTACATGAAAGAGACATTAGAAGAGGTGGTAGAAACTATAGATGAGAACCAAAGCTGGTAGAAAGTTCAAGAGAGAAAAAGGGTAAATAAAGCGGTAAATATCAGAACCATTCCAGAGAAAGTGTCTCCTCCCACTGTAGCTTACTAGAATTTCATTTGGGGCAATTCGACTTTCTTTCCAAGATATCTCAGTATCTTCTGCACTAAAACAGAAGATAGGCAACACGGTAAAGTGAAGTCGGTCCAGGCTTTGGAGTCAGACAAATCAAGGTTTGAATCGCCACTCAAACGTTTGTTAGCAGTGTGTCCTTGGGCAAGGCAGTTAACTGAGCTTACTAACATTCTAAGATAACACTGGCTATTGGCTCCACAATTCTCAGCAACTATAGAAGGAGTTAATCATTCGGTGGCCCCATTCATTTTAATTTGCATTGATTATTCTAACGCAGTGATTTTTAATCCTGGTCGACATTAGAATCTGCTGGGAAGCTTTTACAAAATTTGATGCTTTTGTCCGTCCCAGTTCAACTGAGTCAGAATCTGTAGATGCCACTACACCATACCACCCTCTCTTTTTTTTGCTATCATCTACTGACCTCCTAGTCATCCCTCATTCATAAGGACTTTAGCACCTGGCTCAGTCTCTTCTCTATTTTTAATTCTTTCGTCCTTTTAGAAATTTCAATATCATATGAACCAATCTTCCAATTTACTGGCCTCTAAACACTGTGACTTCTTTACCTCCAACAATATATTTTTTCTGCCCAACCTTTTGTAGCTCCCACTCTTGACATCAACAATAAACACACAATCACTAAAGTCCTGATGTCAAATCTCCCATTCCTGACCAACACTTCTTATTCTTTCATCTCATGTTTTTTAACATCCCCACTCTACCAACTATTTGACCCCATCCTAGTTACACAATTAGAGTCCCTAGTTTATCACTGTAACCACCCCTTGCATAAATGTTCCACTCTTTTCCCCTCTTTAATTCTGCCATATATTTATTTAAAAAAACCCTAACCCTGGTTAAATGTAATAATTTACCTGCTCAATGCTTGCACCAAGTTCTCAACTATTTAGAGAGAAAAACTAGCTACCCTTGCACCTTTTCCTTGTTTATACTCACCCCCTTGGTGAGTTCATTCAATCTCACAGCTTTACATGTTATCTATACCCTTGCTACACAAAGGGTGGGCTATGGTCCAAAACCTTCAGTATCACATTGGGAATGTATTAGAAATTTAAAATCTTGGCTCCACTCCAGACCTACTGAATCAGAATCTGCATTTTAACAAGATCCCTAAGTGATTCATTTGCACTGAAGTTTGAGAGGCACTGGTCTATACCAATGGTTATCATCTTTGATTGCAAACCAGAATCAGCTATGATTTGCTAGTGCCAATATCTACTTTCAGAAGCTCTAATTTAATTGGTCTAGGGTAGGGTTTGGATATATATAAATTTTGTAAGCCATCATGTGATTTCAATGTTCAGCCTAGATTAACAACCACTGACTTAAGTACTGATGACTCCCAAGTTAATATCTCTAGGCCAAACGTCTCTGAACTTCAGGCTCAAATGTTCAACTACTTATTCCATGTCTCGACTTGGATATCTAGCAGACTTGACAGCGTGTACATATCCAGAACCAAGATCCAAATCTTCCAATCCTAAACCCATTCCTTGTAATCATCCCCATCTTACTAACTAAAGGGCACTATACTTACTGGGTTTTCCCTTCTACCTCCTTGTGTGGCCCTTCTCATCCTTTTTTTTTTGGATCATCTGCCTATGTTCAACCTCCCAGTGTTGAAATGATCCAGGGTACATAGCTCCTCTCGGTATCTAGAATCTCCCCAGGTGATCTCATTTACATGCTGATGATGCTCTGATTTAAACATAGTCATGTTGCTCACATTTAACCTGTGCAACAGGAAATTATTAGTTTTCTCCTCCAACCCCACCAGCGCTTCTGCCAAAACCTCGGAATAATCTCTGATGCTTTCCTTCCCTGGGCTGCTACCTCCAATCCATGTGCAAATCTTAACAAGTCTACTTCCAAAATATATTCGTTATCTACACACTTCTCTTATCTCTACTATTACAACCCTAAGACATTAATGACAAAAAAGTTTTAGCAAACTGAGACTAAAAAGGAATATTCTACTCTGGTAACAGGTATCTAATAAGCCTCTAGCAAACACTGTACTAAAAAAAAATTTAGGAGCATTCTAGTTTAAAAGAGAAAAAAAGGACAAAGATATTTCAGCTCACAATTGCAACCAAAAATATAGGGTACCTAAGACTAAATCTTACAAAAGATGCAGAAAAATTATAAAGCAACATGGGAAAAGACAAAAAGGATTCATAAATAGGTTTCATGAATGGAAAGACTTGAGATGTTTTTTAAAGCATGTCAGGTTTTTTTCAAAATGAATTTATAAATTCAATGCCATTCCAATAAATATTCTGTCCTTTTTTAGTGTAAGTTTACATGCTCATCTTCACATTTGTGTTCATATATGAAGACTTAAAGCTATAATCATTAACAAGTGTGGTAGTGACACAGAGATGAACAAATGGCTAAATGGAACAGAATAGAGGATCAAGAAACAGACTCATGATTATAAGGAAACTAGATAGATATGATAGAAATAGCATTATTAACCAATGAGGGAAGGATAGACAAATCCAATAAACGATAACATTTGGGAACTGAAATTATATCCATGAAACACTCCATTTATAAGAATCTTAATTCCAGATGGATTAATGACCTAAATGTGAAACAATTCAAACTTTGAAAAGATAACTTAGAAAAATATTGTTTTGACTTTAATGTAGAAAGGAACTTCTAAAAAAGACACAAAAGGCACAGCCCATAAATCAAAAGAATGATGCACTTGACTACATTAAAATTTCAAAACATCTGTTTAATGAAAAGGTCAGCTTGACTTTTCTGGTCCCCTTCTGTTGGGAGTGGGCCATGTGACTAGTTCTAGCTAGTGGGTTGTGAGCAGCAGTGATATGTGCCACTTCCAGGCTGAATTACTAGTATTTGCCAGTGTGAGCCCTTCTAGAGATCTCCTTTCCCTCTCCCATGGTGACACAAAATACTCTTGTTGAAAACAGCCTGACTCCTGGAGTGAGGAAGCAGTCCCAGCCAACTAATGGTGCACCTGTGATCAAAAAAGATACATTTGCTACTTTAAAAAGCCTCATTAATGAACAGTATCATAAGCAAAATGGAAAGGTAAGCCTCAGACTGGGAGAAAAATATTTGTAAAGGTATAGCTAATGAAGGATTAATATGAAAACAATTTAAAGAGCCACAAATCAATAAGTAAAACCTAAACAACTCAATAAAAATAAAACACAGGCAGAGGGTATGATTGAGTAATTAACTTAGGAGGAAACTTGATAGGATGCTTAACTACCTAAACTCAGGGAAATACAAATTAAAGTAACAAGAAGATACAATTTGCATCCGTAAGTTTGGCAAAAATGTAAAAGTCCATTTATAGCAAGTGTTAGAAAGAAATGAGAACTGTCATCATTGTTGGCTCAAATATAAATTGGCATAGACACTTTGGAGAAGAATTTGTCAATATCTTGTAAAGATGAAGATGTAGGTGTAAATGTAGTTTCTCCTTTATGAATTTGCTGTGGAGAAACTTAGTACAAGAGCAGACAAAGACACATACAATGATGACTGTCAATGTCATTGATATCTGGAATAGAAAATGTCAAATATTTACCAGTGGGAGAATAGAAAAATAAATTTGATATATTTATTTAATTAAAATGAATGACTTGGAGTCACATGTATGAATGCATCTCAAAATCATAATGTTGAGTGAGTAAAGCAAGTTGCAGAATGGCTTCAGAGCATACCTTTTCCAAAAGTTTGAAAACATGTAAAACAATACTACATATTTGTGATGGAGTATATTTTTGTTCATCAAGTATTCATGCCTCCTCACACTACATCTTTTGCATCTTTTGGAAGAGTATAGTTTCCCAGTCTATCGATGCCTTGGCCATGAGATTCACTTTGTCCAGTAGAATATTTGGGTAGAACTGATAATGTAAGAATTCTGAGCCAAGGCCTTAAGAAGCATCATATTTTTGTTTTGTTTCTTTGGGAGTTTCTGACCTCCACAATGAGAAAGCACATGTCACTTGAGACTATCCCTTCAGTTTCAAACTCAGAATGAAAATACATGAATCATTGCTGCCCCAGCTGACATAGAGACCTGGGAACAAGAGAGCAAATGCTTGCTGTTGTATGATACTACGTTTGAAATACATGAAAAACTGAACTATGCAATATTCATATGCCAGAACATATGTAATGTATGTGTATGTAATACAAACAGGAATAATAAACAGTAAATAATAAAATAATAAACAGTTAATTCAAGAGAGTGGTTATTTTTGAGGAAGGAAACAAGGAATCCTTATTCTTGTTTATTCTGTTTTATTTTTCTTCATAGCACATTTATTTATTGTTTCTCTCTCTTTCCCACTAAAATGTAAATTCTACAAAACCAAGCAACTAGCCTTATTTGTTGACTGCTCTGGTGCAGGCATCCTACTGGCACACAATAGGCACTCAGTAAACATTTGTTGAAAGAATGAGACTGTTTACTCATCTGTAGTAAGGACAACACTAATGGTGATGCAGGATTATATTGAGGGTTAAACAAGATTATACCTGAGAATATGCATCGTATTGAACCTGGCATCTACACACTCAATTATGTCAGTCTTTTATCTTTTTCTTTTTCTATTCTGGATATGTGGTTTCTCTGTGGAACTATCTCAATAATGTACAGAGCACTTTGTAATGTGTAAGGTGTAGACAATAAACCGTTTCTTAACTGTGCAATCTCTAACAAGTTATTTAACCTCTGTGTTCCTGATCTGCAGACTGAGGATAATAATACCCATCTTATATGTTGGTTGAGAGTATTAAATAGTGTAATGATATGAAGCACTTAACATGGGACCTGACACATAGTAAACGCTCAGTAAACATTAGTTATTATTACTGCTACAAAATAGACAGTTGCCTATGTGGTATCAGTTCAGGAATATTTGGCAGGCTGCTTTACTAAAATATTATCTTCCACACCAGCTTGTCATTTCCATCTCTACTTTTATTACTATGGAGTTATTCTTTTGGTTTATGCCTTGTTCATTCCAGCTACTTCTTATACGCTTCATTGGGAATATGCTCCCAATAGTTTCTTGTGCTTAATATTATGTGATATCTTATTTTCCTCTACTCCTGGACAGATGGGCAACATAAGGACCTCAGCAAAGGTTTGGGAAGAGAAGTGAAGAAATGCATTCCAGAGGCAACCTTGGGATATTTGCCCCTTTTCCTTAAGGATGGCTCTGTTCAGAATTGCCTGTAGTCATCACTCTGTGTCTCAGCAGGAGCTAACTCTCTAGCTTCTGCTCCTTATGATATAGGTGAGAGATTAGTAATCTCTCATTACTAATATCATTAGTAATGATAACTGCATTCTCTTAGGGTTCCCAAGTGCTCCATGTTGTGAGGATTATCTCTTGCTGTGCTATCTTTTATGATGCATCATCTCTCCCATTTGTTGGGGACCTGTCAACTGAAACCATGCCCAAACTCACTATATAGATGCTGTTGGCAAGACTTCTTCTTGGGCCAGGGGATATTATCCTTAGCTCTCCTGATTATAAGGCTGCATTATTGAGCTCATGCCATATTTGATGGCTTTGTACTTAGGAATCCTTGAAGTATATTTGAAAATAATTGTGATCGACATGCAAACATGTACAAAAATTTCTGAAAATGTCCATAACTTGTTGGCTTTTTTAAAACAACCTTCTTAACATATACTTTATACATCATAAAATTTACCTGTTTTAAGCATATGATCAAGTTATTCTCAGTATATTCATAGAGTTGTGCAACCATCACCACAATCCAGTTTTAAAACATTTATGATTGGACTCTGAATGTATTGCTTATACCGATAATCAGTAATCTTTTTGGGAATCCTGGAAAATGCCTAAAATTTAACTACATTGTTTTACGGAATATGTGGCCTCCAACAAAATGATACAAATACATTTACATAGTATCAATACAATTTTACCATCAATCTTTTCATACAATTAAAAATACATTTAATGACATATAGTGGGGGGGATGTAGGAATCATGTAAAAAACTGACCAAATTGAATATTTCCATGAAGGTTAGAAGCTACATTAGGATCAGTAACTGCTAACTGCCACAAAAGAAAACCAAAGTTTCATTAATCTCAACACGACAAAAATCTATTTCACCAAGTTTAATGCAGGTTGGTGGGAATTCTCTTCCAAGCAGTGACTTGAGGATTAAGGCTCCCTTCTTTCTGTGGTACCGCCATCTTCATATATAGCATCTAAGACCACAAAGGGCAAAGGGAAAGATGGATGAGGAACACCAGCTCTTAACTTCCTGGACCTAGAAGTGGTACACATCACTCCCATTGGTCAGAACTAGCTACATGGCCCCAACCTAACAGCAAGTTTGAGAAAGGTAGGTTAATACATCGATCATTCAGTGAGCAATTTCTCAGCTATGTTGCTGTAGGGGCAAAGACGGAAAGCTTTCCCCTTCATCCTATGAAGGTTCACTGAAAATGAACTGACAATAGGCAAATTAATATGTAAAAAAGGCATACAGATTTAGTTAATGTGTGTAGCACACAGGAATCACAGAATGAATACCCCATAACCCAATGGGGTACAGAAGCATATATACCCTTCTTCATAGGGGAAGGGAAGATGAGGGTTGTTGGAGTAAATGTTTTTTAGGGGGAATGAATGGACCCAGTGTTCAGACAATGGTTAGTAAATAATTATTTTTGGGAATTGAATGGGATTTGAGAACAGACAATAGTTTGGGACAAAGTTTGTCTGGGCTCTATTATAGGTGTGGTGTTTAATTTTCAGTTTCTTTCTCTATGACAGGAGTTTTAATCTTCTCTGGTTAATGAAATTTCAGGAAAGAGATTGAAGGCAATTGTGTTCTTTTTTGGGGGTCCAGTTTTAAAGTAGATAAGGGAACATCAGAGAACAGCCTTGTTCTGTGCTTTGGAAGAGATAGAAGATTGAGTGAAAGGGAGGCAGGGAAGGTCAGAGAATCTTCGAGGCTGCTTTTTCAGTTTAGCATGTCAAAGTGCCATACTTTGAGGTATTATTTATTGAGCCTCCAAAGTGGTCAAACCTGTGATGCTTTATTCTTCTTTTGCTCCTTCCTCAAGCGCTAAGAATGACTGCTATATCTCACAATATTATCATTTTATATTCTTCACTTCTAGAAATTAGATTCACTCTTGGTCATTTAAACTGTGCAGTTCTCAAGTATGCCAGCAGTTAAAGTGAAATTTTTAAAAAATGAAATAAAGTGTGCAGTTTCAGCTAGACTGCAATGTCATCTTTCACCAACAGGTGACACAAGTCAACATACTTGCCCTTCAGCCTGCAAAATCCTCATCTAAGATTGTTTTGTTCTGCACAATAAAATGCTTATCAATTCAGTGAGATTAATTCTTTATAAAATTAATATATTTGTACCAACAGATATCATATGTTTATGAATCTTTAGATTGTCATCCATCAGTTAGGTCACTAAGTAACCAATGATTTTGGTCATTATTTGATGACCCTTATTTAGTGTCTGTGGTAAGTGTAATGAGGGGGTCTCTTTTTTTGTCCTCTAATCTTCTTTTCCTAGATCCTTGCCATACTCAATAACATATAACAAGAATGTACTCAAGATCAAGAACCTAGATGTGAAAACTGCCAAAAAGGTCAGAAGACATGGGTTCCAAACCTGGCTCTGCCTCTAATTAACTGTATGATGTTGGGCAAGCTTCAACCTCTCTGAGTCTCTGCTTCTTTGTCTGAAAAAAATTATAAATTTTAATATCTGCTAATGAAAATGAGTGGTTAGTGTGGCCTTCAGAGAACAACCTTGTAGCCTCTGTTGCTAGCTAACTCTCCTTTCCTGCATTCCAGGGGTGTGTTAGTCCATTCTCACACTGCTATGAAGAAATACCTGAGATAAGGTTCTGCATAGCTGGGGAGGCCTCAGAAAACTTACAATTATGGCAGAAGGCACCTCTTCAGAGGGTGGCAGGAGAGAGAATGAGTGCTGAGCAAAGGGGGAAAGCCCCTTATAAAACTATCAGATCTTGTGAGAGCTCACTCACCATCATGAGAACAGTGTGGGGGGAAACTGACCTTATGATTCAGTTATCTCCATCTGATCCTGCCTTTGACACATGGGGATTATTACAATTCAAAGTAAGGTTTGGGTGGGGACACAGAGCGAAACCATATTATTCCACTTCTGGACCCTCCCAAATCTCATGTCCTCACATTTCAAAACAATCATGCCCTTCCTACAGTCTCCCAAAGTCTTAGCTCATTCCAGCATTAACCCAAAAGTCCAAGTCCAATGTCTTATCCGAGACAAGACAAATCCCTTCCACCTATGAGTCTGTAAAATCGAAAGCAAGTTAGTTACTTCCTAGATACAATGGAGGTACAGGCATTAGGTAAATACACCCATTCCAAATGGGAGAAATTGACCTAAACAAAGGGGCTACAGGGCCCATGCAAGTCTGAAATCCAATAGGGTAGTCATTAAACCTTAAAGTTCCAAAATGATCTCCTTCAATTCCATGTCTGATATCCAGGTCATGCTGATACAAGAGGTGGGCTCCCATGGCCTTGGGCAGCTCTGCCCCTATGGCTTTTCAGAGTACAGTCCTCTTCCCAGCTGCTTTCACAGGCTAATGTTGACTGCCTATGGTTTTTCCAGGTGCATGGTGCAAGATGTCAGTAGATTGACAATCTTGGAGTCTGGAGGATGGTGGCCTTCTTCTCACAGCTCCACTAGGCAGTACCCCAGTGGGGACTCTGTGTGGGGGCTCCAACCTCACATTGCCCTTCCATACTGCCCTAGCAGAGGTTCTCCATGAAGGCTCTGCCTATGCAGCAAACTTCTGCCTGGACATCCAGGCGTTTCCATACATCCTCTGAAATCTAGGCAGAGGTTCCCAAACCTTAATTATTGACTTTTGTGTACCCACAGGCCTAACACCACATGTAAGTTGCCAAGGCATGGGGCTTGCACTCTCTAAAGCAATGGCCTGAGCTGTATCTCGACTCCTTTTAGCCATAGCACTGGAGGTGAGGGAGCTGGGACACAGGGTACCAGGTCCCAAGGCTGCATAGAGCAGGGGGGCCCTGGGTCTGACACATGAAACCATTTTTCCCTCCTAGACCTCCAAGCCTGTGATGGAAGGGGCTGCTGTGAAGGTCTCTGACATGCCGTGGAGACATTTTCCCCAATGTGTTGGTGGTTGACATTTGGCTCCTCATTACTTATGCAAATTTCTGCAGCTGGCTTGCATTTCTCCCGATAAAATGGGTTTTTATTTTCTATCACATTGTCAGGGTGCAAATTTTCCAAACTTTTATGCTCTGCTTCCTCTTGAACGCTTTGCTGCTTATAAATTTCTTCTGCCAGATACCCTAAATCACCTCTCTCAAGTTCAAAGTTTGACAGATCTCTAGGGCAGGGTCAAAATGCTGCCAGTCTCTTTGCTAAAGCACAGCAAGAGTCACCTTTATTCCAGTTCCCAACAAGTTCCTCATCTCCATCTGAGACCACCTCAGCCTGAACTTCATTGTCCATATCACTATCAGAATTTTGGTCAAAGCAATTCAATAAGTCTCTAGGAAGTTCCAAACTTTCCCACATTTCCTGTCTTCTTCTGAGCCCTCCAAACTCTTCCAACCTCTGCCCATTACACAGTTCCAAAGTTGCTTCCACATATTCGGTTATCTTTACAGCAAGACCCTACTACCTTGGTACTAATTAACTGTATTAATCCATTCTCATGCTTCTATGAAGAAATACCCAAAACTGAGTAATTTATAAAGAAAAGAGGTTTAATTGACTCACAGTTCTGCATGGCTGGGGAGTCCTCAGGAAACTCACAATCATGCCCGAAGACACCTCTTCATCAGGTGGCAGGCGAGTGAATGAGTGCCGAGCAAAAGAGTAAGCCCCTTATAAAACCATCAGATCTTGTGAGAACTCACTCACTATGATGGGAACAACTTGGGGTGAAACTGCCCCCATGATTAAATTTTCTCCAGCTGGTCCTGCCCTTGACACATGGGAATTATTACAATTCAAGGTGAGATCTGTGTGGGGACACAGAGCCAAACTATATCAAGGAGTTTCTTTTCTGAGAGCCCTGTTCCTGAGATTCCAGTCCTTCCTTCAGTTTCTGTGGTGCTTCTTTTCAAATGTGTTTGTGGAGATTCTGACTGAATAGGTCTACAGTGAAGCTAGGAATCTGTTTTGCAACAAGCTCTGGAGGGATTTTGAATTATTAGCCAGGTATCACTGCCAGATTATCACACTTCACTATTTAGAGTGCACAGACTATGCAGAGTTGTCCCTCAGTATTCAGGACCCCTTTGGATACCAAAACATATGGATGTTCAAGTTCATGATATAAAATGACATAGTATTTGCGTATAACCTACTCATATCCTCCTGCATACTTTACATATCTCTAAATTATTTATAATATGCAATACAATATAAATACTATGTAAATAGTTGTCATACTGTGTCATTTAGGGAAAAACAATAAGAAAAAAATTGTACATTTTTTCAATATTTTCAATCCACGGTTGGTTGAATCCATGAATGAAAATCCCATGGATATGGATGGCCAGCTGTACTTCTAACATCAATAGGAATTTCTAATTCAAGGTAAATGCCAATTAAGAAAATCAAACGTACATGATCTCTATTTTGATTTCAGCTTATTGTAGATTAAAATGTAAATTGTGCTCTTACAGTTTTCATTGGTTCATTAAATTTACTTATACTTTCATATTCCCAGTCAGATTCCGCAATTCTGTTTCAGTTCCCCTGTCCCCAAGAATGCAAAGTGTGTTTTTTTTTTTTTTTGTCTGACCCTTATATATTTCATCTTTCTAGGTCAAACATGCTGTCATTACTTATACAAAATTCTGATGCAGTAGCATTCCAGGTTCCTAAACCAAACTCTGAACTCTTTGGCAAACAACTTAAGAAAAAAAGTATTTCTCATTGTTATGCAAGTTTCCTCCTCTCTCTGACACTACAGTTCCCCACAGATCTCTAAGCTCTTTCACAGTTCTGCTCTCTCAGCCAGCACCAGCCCATCTCCACACCATACATTTAGGTCTGAGTCAGCGGTCCTGTAGAACATTAACTCATTAACGACACAATTGTCCCTTATTTCTGAGCTCTCACCCGACTAGGGTTGTTTCAGTGAGCAAATACAATGAAGGACTTTTTATTTTTAATTGCCATTCTTTTTACAGGGTAGTTGGGAAGCTCAAAGGAATCCATAAAAATGTACTCTATGATAGATATAAAGCATAAGTCAAATACAGAGTGGAGGTATAAATGGGTGCCATCCTCTATAATTTATTCTTCCTCCATTTATTTTAGAGAGAAAAAACCTAGAATCCTCATACACCTTAAATTTCAAGGACATTTATCATTTGCATTGCTGGCATAGTACCATCCAAACATAATCATATTTATCTTCCATCCCTATTGGGTTCTGGAGAATTATGCATATTTTCTTCTGTAAATCTTCATACCAGTACAGATATTAGCCCCTACTCAACTTCATTCCCAGCTGCACCACTAACTCTAACCTATCCTGCTTTCATGTCTTCAGTCACATGCACTATCTTCTCTTTGAATTTACATTTTAGACTGTTAGATGGGACCACAGTCAAAAGTTCATTTTATTTCTAAATGATGGAAAAGTCATGAGCATTGAGATAAATAGAAGTATTAATATTTTCAAAGTCAACAACTCAAAGAGATTTGGGGTCCGAGGTAGCTTATGAAATGTGAAGGGCCACCACACAGTGCCCCACACTATTGAGCACTTTTGTAAAAACCAACAAATGAAAATGGTTTCTATTCTTTGGACAACCATGAAGGAAAATTTGTTCACAAAGTAGTATTCTAACATAGCTATAAATGCAGTCACTCTTTTGTGGTTTAAGCACAAGGACTACACTGGTTTCTGAGATGAGGGGATCATTATATTTCCAGAGTGATGACAAGAAAAGAAGTTGGGGGAAATTTTGACTATTGCTGGTTCCTAGATATGTACTCATTTATGGACTCACAGGTCTGCAAATCTGTGCATGGTGATAAGCGGGGGTAGAGAACATTTGTGGGTGCACATATATATACAAGTTTCCTTTTATTACTTGTGGTAGTTAGAATTCTAAAAATATACTCCTAACCCCCAGCCAGGTGCCACTCCCTAATAAGTTGAGATATCACTCCTGTGATGACATTACATCATATGACACAGTTGACTTCCAGATAGGAAGATTATCTCAGTAGTCCTAATCTAATCAAGGAGCCCTTAAAAGCAGAAAACTTTTTTCTAGCTGGTGTCAGAAAGGAAGGCAGAAGGAGAAGTCAGATTCAAAGCATAAGAAGGAATTAAAGTGCTGTTACTGATTTCAATATGGAGGTGACAACATGACAAAGAATGTGGGTGGTATCTCAAAGCATAGATTGGCTCCCCTGGCTGACATCCAGCAAAAAAAATGGGTACTTTCAGCCTTGTAACTGCATCAAACTGAATTCTACCACAACCACGTGAGTTTAGAAGAGAGCTCTGGGCCTCTAGATGAGAATGCAGATCAGCTGATAACTTGATTTTAGCCTTGTAAGACCCTGAACAGAGATTCCAGTTACAACATGCTGCACTTTTGAACTATGGAACGATGAGCTAACAAATGAATGCTATTGTAAGCCACAAAGTGTGTAGTAATTTTTAGGCAGCAATACAAAACTAATACATTATTGAATTAGTCTTTTCCCTGGATTGTGGAGCTCCTGAAACCATAGATCATGTTATCTCCATGGGAAAGTCCCACTGTCCCTCATTCAAAGTCTTGTGTGCAGGAAGTATTCCACAACTGTTATCTGTTAACAAATAAGGTCACTGAACCAGGTGCAATTGCTTAGTGTCCTCCCTGACTTAGAGCATAATTGAGCTGCTTCTGTGGTTCATGGTAACTATTAAACTGCCTACTGGTCAGAAGGTGAGGGCCACAGAACTAAGGGGTTCAGCTTAGGTTTTCTCTCCACTCTATAAAAGACAGGAAGCGTTCTTCAGACACACATGAGACTAACAGTCACATCATTTGGCCTTAAATAAGCCAGACTGGGCTTCCTCTGGGATCAGGGAGATGATATCAGAAATAAAAATAAACCACAAGGCATTTGCTGCCCTTGTTCTTGGGCTGATGAGGAGCCAGATAATGAGGTTACACATTTTAACACGATCATGAGAATGAAACAGGGCTCACTCCTCTCTCAGTTTCCATTAGGGACTTTGTCCAGAGAAAAAGCTATATTAACAGGTGCTTTGCAAAATGTGGTTTCCTTCCTGTTCTCAGCAGGGAGGGCATCAGTGCCTGCTCTAATGCTTGATCATCCTTCTTTTCCACTTCTGTTCATTCCTTTTCTTCCCTTTTCCTTCCCTTTCCTCACTTCCTCTTCCTAATTTTATTTTATTTTTTTTTATTGAGCTCTTTAGTTGGAAGAGTGAGAGCCCCAGCAGCACAGAAAAAACCTCAGCCTTTCAGAGTGAGATAAATGCCCTTTATTCTTATTTGAGTTTCTCACTGCCTAGAGTGTAAGTGTAGAAAATAGAACAGTCTAACAGAAGCAGAGAGCAAGGCCTTTTTCATGGTGTTTGAAAAAGACTAGAAAAAGGTGGCAGAAAGGAAGATGAGGTGACCCTGTTCCTATCTCTCAGTAGTCACTCAGTCAACGTTTCTGGAGTGCCATGACATTTACTCTCATTTCATGTCATTAAACAGGGTATGAAGTAGTTTCAGCACAAGTGTAGATTATGCACAGACATTTGCTGTCTGTTCTTGGGAGCCAAGGGAAACACAAGATTTGGTCCCTATCCTTAAGGAACTAATAGGGCTGCCAGACAGCACAGAACCCATATATGAAAAGGACTTGTGGAAGACACAGATAGCCCCAGGATAGTGCAGAAGAACTAGAGTGATAGGGTATTGTGGCATTGGAGAAGAGTAGAAGGGATGTGATTTAGTGGAAGTGGCAGTGATGGTTATAGAGGAGCAGAGGAAGGTTTTTTGTGGCAGGGAATGGGGAAGGAGTGCAATGTAGTTTCATGGATGCAGGGTGAAGTTGGAATGAACATTCTTTATGCCTGGTTGTCACAGTATTCATGTTGTTATGGACCAAATTGTGTCCCTTACAAATTCATATGTTGAAGTCCTAAATTCTAGTATCTCAGAATGTGAGTGTATTTTGAGATAGGGCTTTTAAAGAGGTAGTTAAAGTTAAATGAGTTCATATGAATGGGGCCCTGATCCAATATGACTGATGTCCTTATATTAATAAAAAGAAGAAGAAACACCAGGAATATGCACACACAGAGAAAAGGCCAAGTAAGGACACAGTGAGAAGGCGACTGTCTGGGAGTCAAGGAGAGAGGCCTCAGGAAAAGCCAAATTAGCCAACTCCTTGATCTTGGACTTCCAGCCTCCAAAACTGTGAGAAAAAAAACATTGCCATTGTTTGAGTCTCCAGTCTATGGCATTATGTTGTGGCAGCATGAGCTAATACACATGTGAAGGAAGATTGTTCTCAGTGCTGAGTGGGGGTTGCTCTAAATCACTCTCATGGTCAAAGCTTTAAGTGGGCTAATAGTAATGGGTGTGTCAGCACTTGAGGAGACAGGCAGGTTCTGGCAGGACTCTTAGCTGGGTGACCTTCTGTAGGTCATGTTGCTTATCTGGGCCATTTTTGTCTCTTTGGTAAATTAGGAAATTAATAAGAGTGACTTGCTAATGCATAGATACAAGGTTCAAGGTGGAGATCATAATAACTTTTGTAGATTTTTCAAAATACTCATGCTCTACTGCTTTGCTCCCTGCCCCTGCTGAGAATCCCTGGTTTTTATTATTTTATTTTATTATGTTAGGAACACTTAACATGAGATCTAGCATCTTAAAACATTTTAAGTTAAGTGAAAAAAGCCAGATACAGAGCGACAACTACTGAATGATTTCACTTATATGAAGTATCTAAAATAATGAAACTCATAAAACCAAAGACTGGAATGGTCATTATTGGCGCTATTGGAATGACAATATGGGGACTTATTAATCAACAGGTATAAAGTTTCAGATAAGTAAAATCAATAAGCTCTAGAGAATCTGGCTTTTGTATTGAAGGTCATTTAAGATCAGTCAGTCTGCTAGTCTTGCATACCCATGCATCCCTACTTCCTGTTACTCATAAGTGGCCTAGTCCTAAAAGGACCAGTACCTTCTGCTTTTTGCGTGGCTCAAGAATTTACCCCATCCTATACTACACCATTAAGTGCTAGCAGAGTGGTAAATGCCTCTTTTGAGGTGAGAGTTGAGGTAAACCATGAGAGTGGCAAGTTGGGGCTCTCAGAGCTGTCAGCTAGCTGAGATTGTTCAACAGGTAAGATGCAGTCTAGGAAACACCAGTGCCTTCACCTTCTGCTTTGTGTTTACTTTTAGGAAAGATGTCCCTAGCTCTGGAGGAGGTGGTGTGAAATCGTGAGTCTTCTCATGGTCAGAGAGAAGCCCCTGTCCTTAGCTCCCTTTGTTTCCCATTAGCTGAGCATATACGTCTTGGTTGTAGTTTTTCATTCAGACAGTCTGAATGTGAGTGTGTGCATAGGGGCCAGGGACCTAAGTATAAGAAGGGAGTTTCCAGCTCATGGGTACAGACCTCCTTGCCTCTTCCCTGCCACTAAGCCCAGTTACATCGCCTGACCTGTTCCCAAAGTCCAATACTCAAATGCCCACACCATCTACCTGATGTGGGGAGGGAGGCAGTCCTAGAATCCCCTGAAGCCCATACTAGAAATCCTGAGTGCCGTTGAGTTAAGTGGCAGAATGATTGAGCATCTCCTTCTTCTGCTTTGATGAGCCTCTAACCCAGGCAGGAAATTTATTTCTGTTGTCAATGTTATTTCAGGACTCAGAAACCAGTTGTCTACCTTGCTCTTCAGCCGATCACAGGCAGGGGTAAAGAGAGGAATGGCAGATAATAAGGTCTATTGGGGATAGTGCAAGTTATTTTGAGCTTATCTTATTCTTAGCCAGCAGCCTGGGGTGTCGGTGTCTGCACATGATTCAGTTTTGCCTGGTGGTGGTGGCAGCAGGACACTTTGCTTCAGGTGCTTGACGTTCAGTATTACAGAAATGAATTATGGGAAAAGCAGTTTCCTGATGCTAACAAAGTCTCTAAGTAGACTCCTGAAGGATCGGGAGGAAGATTTCATGTAGACAGCCTGCTATGTGAGCAGATATCAAAATGCCAGTGCCCACTGGGGAACATGGTCCTTATAAAGGAAAACAATCCACCTGGCACCCCAATATGCTGGATCTGATATTGAGATGAAAGAATATAAGGTCCTGTCATTCTGAGGTTCAGCCCATGAGGCAAGACTAGCAAAGGAAAAGACAAGAGGAGAGTGACTGGTAGAGAAAACTGGGGAAGGGATGCCCTACTCTTTGTTCTCACTCCTCTAAGAGAACAGTGATGGAGCGCCAACACCTACACCTTCTCAGTGCATCAAACACTAGGTGTTGAGTTATTCTGCTTCCTAGAAATGACTTTCCCATTGTCTCTACACTATCAAGTTCTTGATGTGTAAAATTCTTCAACAACTCCAGCCCCCAAGTCTTTCTGTTTTTTAGCTGCCTATAAGAATATTAGCGCATTGCTGGACACATAGTAAAGGTTCAACAAATGTTGAATGAATTAATGAATGGTCTGTATTAGTAATTTTTATACTTAAAAACTCAGCAGAACCTTTACTGTCAAATATAATCTTAATCTGAAACTCAATACACAGAATGAATCAGAGTTGAACACTCGAGGAGTGGATCAAATCCTGCATCACCGCATTTATTTTTCTTGTGTCTCTAGTGCTGCAGCCAGTCTTTGACAATTCGCAACCTGACTATGACTCAGATATCCACATGTAGACTCCAATTTTAAGTATCCTGTGTAGGGTATGGTATTGGGAAAAGGAGATAGGAGTGGTCACAAGTAAAGGGGTCAAAAGGCCTAGACAAAGAAAACTCAGAGAAGAACACATCAGGAGAGGCAGATGTGACAAGCTATGAACTTTTGCTGGAAGTTAGAAATGCGACAGCTATCATTAGGAGTGAATATGACTCTTTATAAAAGGCACAAGAAAGAAAAAAGAAACAAGGAGTGGGAGGCTAGGGTGGGGCCAAATGTGACTGTGAGGGAAGTATTTAATGAGACACAATCATTCATTTCACATATTCAATTCATTTTTAATAATTGCATTGTTATGGGCACTAGAGAAACACCAGTGAGTAGAAATACCTACTCTCATGAAGCTTACATTCTAGTGTGGGGTAGGAGACAGGCAAGAAACAAAGTAAACAAATAGACTCTTTCCCTGAATGACTGCATCCAGCTTTATGGTTTTATTTACCTTCTATATATTTTTTTTAACATTTTCTGCTTGCAGTATTTATTTATAATTTTAATTTTTAATTTTTTATAATTTCAATAGCTTATTGGGTGCAAGTAGTCTTTGGCTACATGGATGAATTTAATAGTGGTGAAATCTGATATTGTACCCAATATGCAACACTTCATCCCTTGACCCCCTCCCACCCTACCTCTTCTGAGTCTCCAATGTGCATTATACCACTCTATATGCCTTTGTATACCCATGTCTTAGCTCCCACTTATAAGTGAGAAGATATGATATTTGATTTTCCATTCCAGAATTACTTCACTTAGAATAGTGGCCTCTAGCTCCATTCTAGTTGTTGCAAAAGACATTATTTCATTCTTTTTTTGTGGCTGAGTAGCATTCCATGGTGTGTATATATGACATTTTCTTTATCCACTCATTGGTCGATGGACACTTAGGTTGGTTCCATATCTTCGCAATTGTTAATTGTGCTTCAATAAACATGCGTGGAAGTGTCTTTTTGATATAATGTCTTATTTCCTTTGGGCAGACACCCAGTAGTGGGATTGCTGAATCAAATGGTACATCTACTTTTAGTTCCTTAAGAAATCTCCATACTGTTTTCCATCGATGCTGCACTAATTTACACTTCCATCAGCAGTGTATAAGCGTTCTCTTTTCAACATATCCACACCAACATCTATTGTTTTTTGACTTTTGAATAATGCCCACCGTGACTGGGGTCAGGTAGTATTTCATTGTGGTTTTAATTTGCGTTTCCCTGATTAGTGATGTTGAACATTTTTTATGTGTTTTTTGGCTATTGGTATATCTTCTGAGAAATGTCTGTTCATGTCATTTGCCCCCTTTTTGATGGGATTATTTGTTTTTTTTTTTTTCTTGCTGATTTGAGTTCCTTGTAGATTCTGGATATTATTCCTTTGTCAGATACATACTTTGCAAATATTTTCTCCCACTCTGTGGGTTGTCTGTTTACTCTGATGATTATTTATTTTGCTGTACAGAGGCTTTTTAGTTTAATTAGGTCCCACTTATTTATTTTTGTTTTTGTTGCATTTGCTTTTGGGGTCTTAGTCATCAATTCTTTGCCTAGGCCAATGTCCAGGAGAATTTTTCCAAGGTTATCTCCTAGATTTTGTTATGGTCTCAGGTCTTAGATTTAAGCCTTTGATCCATCTTGAGTTGATTTTTGTATAAGGTGAGAGATAGGGATTCAGTTTCATTCTTCTACATGTGGCTAGCCAGTTTTCCCAGCACCATTTATTTAATAAAGTGTCTTTTCCCCGATTCATGTTTTTTGTATTTTTTTTGAAGATCGGATGGTTGTAGGTATTTGGCTTTATTTCTGGGTTCTCTATTCTGCTCCATTTTTACCATTATATTCAGACTCCTAATTTATATGTCCAGTCATGAAGTGTCCTCAGAAGTTTAGATTCACTTATCTAATTGCCAGTTCTTATGAGTCCCTCAGGTTTAACATGACCAAAACAGAATGTTTGATATTGTTCCTCCCACAGCCTATCCCATCTTGATATGGTTTCCCCATTCCTCAGTTGCTCAGGCCAACACCTAAGTCACCCTTGATTACTCTCTTTCCTTCACTTCCCTGATTTCAATGTGTCAACAAGTCTTGTTGGTTTCACTGTCAAAATACATGCTGGATCTAACCATTCTTCATCACCTCCATGGCTACCACCCCAATTCAAGCTATTATCATCTCATACCTGAACAACAGCAAGATATCCCTATTCAACAATTAATAATTTCCCATGACTCTAAGAATTAAACAAAAACACTTTTTTAAAGCCACCCACAGATTTTGGTCAAGATCTATCCCCAATTTATTTCTACAACCTCATCTCCTATCAGTCTTTCCTTCTCACAAAGCTCAAGACACATGGGTCTCCTCTGTATTATTTGAACCAGGCAAGTCCTTCTCCACCTCCTGCTTTTTGCCATTTATTTTTCCCTCTGCCTGCAGTGTTCTTTCTCTTGCTCTTCATATAACTCATTCCTTCCTCTTTCCACTATAACCACCTCAGAGACATCTTTCCTGACTCTCTAAAGTAGACCCAACTCCATTTTTCTCTGACATAGAACCCTATTTGTTTCTTTCACAATTCTCATCACAGCTTGAAATTATTTCAGTTGCTCATGTGTATATGTGCATATGTGTGTGTGTATGTGTGTTGGTTTATTTGTGTTTCTGTCACTCCCATTACGCTGCAAGTTCTGTGAATATAGGGGCAATGTCCATCTAATTTTCCATTGTATTTTTAGTGCCTGGCATATTAGTCGCTTAATAAAAATGTTTTGAATAAACAAATGGGTGGGGAAGGATTCTGGAACTAGAATATCAAGAAGGTTTGAAGAGACAATGAATTTTCTGGGACCCATACCATCAATCACAGCAATGACTGGTAGGTTAGGCACAAGCTTTCAGGACATAGTCAGGGCCAGATATTTTTGTGGCCAGGGAACAGAGTATGGAGGCTAGAGCATTAATTGCATTTGCATTAGGTTAATGGAAAAAGACTGGAAGAAGAAATTTAAGTCCAGAGTGAAGCTGGCCTTAATAACCAGTGGACGGGGCTGGGTGCCGTGGCTCGCGCTTGTAATCCCAGCACTTTGGGAGGCCGAGATGGGCAGATCACGACGTCAGGAGATCGAGACCATCCTGGCTAACATGGTGAAACCCCGTCTCTACTAAAAATACAAAAAATTAACTGAGTGTGGTGGTGGGCACCTGTAGTCCCAGCTACTCAAGAGGCTGAGGCAGGAGAATGGAGTAGAGCTTGCAGTGAGCTTGCAGGGCTCTGCACTCCAGCCTGAGCGACAGAGCAAGACTCCGTCTCAAAAAAACATAAAAATAAAAATAAAAATAACCAGTGGACACAGAGCTTTCTATGTTCAGAGGTAGAACACTACTTAAAGAGACAAAATAAATGCTTTCATAACAGGCAGACCTGAGTTTGAATACTGGCTGCGCCAATGACAAGCTAGGTGACTTTCATCAATTTATTTAGTCTACCCAAGCATCAGATTTCTCATCAGCAAAATAGATATGATAAGGTTGCCTACTGCATAGGGTTATTGTAACAACTAAGTGAATTAAATATGTGTAGCACTTTGAATAGAACCTAGCACATAATATGCATCAGTAATGAACAAAAGGAAGAAGGAGAGGGAGAAAGGGAAGAAATGAGCTCTCCTGTGGGTTGAAGATTGTCCTAGTCCTTGGGAAATCCAAATGGAAAGAGAATACATTTGCAAGATACACTTATGTCTGTGCCTATTACTTTATAGCAAACTTGCATCTTTTTGCTTACAGAAAAAAAGTGTATAGAGTCCTAGGATTCTCTATCTCTGTATTGTTACCTTGGCCTTCTTTCTCAGTTAGGTGACTGTGCTGACCTGGACGTGATTACATGGGTTACATTCCCAAAGGTGTGGTCATGGTTACATAAACACACTAAAAACCAGTCAATTCATCAGGAGAAAATAGAGTCACTCAAGCTAATTATATGTCCCAGGGCCCAGACCATAAGCCAGCAGTGGCTATCTAGCACAGCAATTTCATGCCATCCATATCCACATTGGTTACTTTAGACCAATAAGAAATTTCCTCATATTGTAGTTTGAGGTGGATGTCTTGGTGTAGCATGGAGTTGCAGATGGCTCAGGAGCCAGGAAAGGCTTTCTTCAAAGAATGCCATAAATGCAGTACAATCAAAAGAAGTCACTTTGCTCCTAAATGAGGGCATAAATTCTGAGAAATATTCCTACCAGTAGTCATTCTGGATGTACGAAACAGAAGCAGCAGTGAGTTATCAATCCTAAAATTAGGGAAAAATATTTTCTATGAATATTTGTAGTTCATTATTGACTTTTGAGGCTCATTATACAAGTACTAAAATATGGAATTTTATGATTACTTTATATAATTATGTATAGACAGGGAGAGCCAAGCTCCCTTTAAAGTTAGTGAGAGATATGCATGAAGAATGAGAGATAAAATTAGTTTCTATTTTTCAATTTTGTGCAAAGTAGAATTCAATATTTCAAAATGACAAAAGACTCATCTTGTTTTCAAATAGACTATAAAGCACAATAGCACAATTTATTTACATACTTTCCTTCCAAAGCTCAAAGCATTTTTCAGGTGTTCTTTTAGTTATTTTCATAATGGAAAGGGTAAATGGTTTTAATCTGTACTTTTTTCCAGATATGAAAACTGAGGCACAGAGTGGCCAAGTCATTTACTAACAATCGCAGTAGATTGTTTTTACATTTTTCCCTTTAAAATGAGATGAATAATAATTTCTGCCCTATCTCATAGTGTTGCTGTAAGAATATGTATAGAACACCTCTTGTGCGATTTAAAAGAGTCTAGACCTTACTTTCTACTCCAACCAATAGCGTATTAATGATTTCATTGCAGACTTCCACCCACTTTGTTGTGTGCAACCTGACAGTGCTTCATCTTGAACCCACTGCTGCCATGTCTTGCTCCCTACCCTGTGGTTTTGATGACCCCTTGGCATTGGATGTCCTTGGGACCTTCCTTGACTAATGTTTTCCCCTGGACTGATAGTCCCGAGATATACTCCTTCATACTCCTTTAGGTTTCTCAGAAGGTCCCAGCCATCCACAGAGATATCCAACTCAAGAATTCCTACCTGCATTTTCATTCCCTCCTTACCTGTTTCACTTCCCTAGCCCTCTTGTCTGTTTTCTGGACTCACTTCCCAAATATACTACTTTCAAGGAAGCCTTCTCCTCAGGCTCTGCTTTCCAGATAAGTAAGTCCAAGACAGAGTGACATGAAATAACATATGTAAGATAATTTGAAAACCCAAAAATGCTATGCAATACAAGTTATTAATCTGATTTATGTAATGTTAGTAGTCTTCACACCAATTATAACCATAATAATTGTGCTCCTAATGAAGCTATTAAAGGATTGAAGCAAAAATTGGCAGTTTTTTTTTTTTTTTTCCCCGAAACTCTGGATCCTCTACAAATTAGAAGTATTCCTTCCCCTGGAGGAACACTAGATTTCTCAAGGGGTATTCGGGCAAAGGGAGAATTAAAAGAAACAATTCCCAGTGTTATCTCAACTTCTGTATGATTCAATTCTTAATATTGATCTACCAGAGTCCATGCTTGAAGTCAAGGTGTCTTACCATGGTTCCCTTTTCCTTCCTCTCCGTTCATAGCTGCCCTTCTCCCACTACACAAAAGAAAAGCAGAACATTTATCTTGAATCTTGCTATGATGTATTCTATCACCCAACTATGTTTAAAAATAATAGCAACATTGCTGAGAAAGAGTCCTATGAGAGAAAAGCAAAGAGAGCACTGATAAAAAAATAACTTTGGTGGACCCGTCAGTTACTAATGACCCTATAGCTTCTCTATATGTTTACATGCAGAGATTTCCACACAGAGATTTAAAATGACCTTAAAAAAGTAGAATATTTACTTATGCACAAGTGGAATACAAAATGTTACTAACATGCTATCAAGAATGTGATGCCCAGAACTTCAGAAAACCAGTTTCACCTAATTAGAAGAAAACCCTTCCTTTTCAGCTAATATGCTGCCCTAATTATGTCAAATGAATACTTATAAGCAATAATTTTTAACAATAAAACTAAATTACTAATCTATCTATACATAATAACTCTCAAGTGTCTTACTCTCTGTCTACCATAAATTATAGAAGTGCTTGTAGAAGATTTTGATTAGAAAACTGAAATATGACCTGTAAAATATATGGCTGTATGTATGTGCCTGTGTGTTTGTAGTCCATGAGACAAATCCTAAAATAAACAATTTCTAATTTTTTAGTTTGTTTTAACTTCTTATTTTAAAATAATTTTAGACTTTCTCTTTGCAATTAATATATATTTTATTATTCAGTGTTTTCCAGAGACACAGAGCTAACAGGTTACATATAGGTATACAGAAAGATGTTTTTATGAGGGATTGGCTTATGTATTTATGGAGTCTGAGAAGTCCCATGATCTGCTGTTTGAGAGCTGGAGGCCCAGGAAAGCCAGTGTGTAGTTCCAGTTCAAATCTGGAGGCCTGAGAACCAGTGGAACAATGGTATAAGTCTCATTCTGAGTTCAAAGTCCCAAGAATGAGGCACATCGATGTCTGAAAGCAGGAGAAGACGGATGTTCCACCTCAAGCAGAGACAGCAAATTCACTCTTCCTCCACCTTTTTACTCTATTCAGGCCCTAAACAGATCAAATGATCCTCACATATATTGTTTTTGTCTTGTTTTGTTTTACATGTCTTGAATGTCTTCACTTCTATTTATTTATGTTTTGGTTGAAAATTTGTGTATTTTTTATTTTTTGAAAGTTTTATTTTAAGTTCTGGGATACATGTACAATGTGCAGGGTGTGCAGGTTTGTTACATAGGTAAATGTGTGCCATAGTGGTTTGCTGCACCTATCAACTTATCACCTAGGTATTAAGCCCAGCATGCATTAGCTATTTATCCTGATGTTCTCCCTACCCATGCACAGCTCTCCAACAGGTGTTCAGCTCTCACATATAAGTGAGAACATGTGGTGGGTGGTTTTTTGTTCCTGCATTAGTTTGCTGAGGATAATGGCTTCCAGCTCCATTCATGTCCCTGCAAAGGACATGATCTCATTCCTTTTCATGGCTGCATAATATTTCACGGTGTATATGTACCACATTTTCTTAATCCAGTCTACCATTGATGGGCATTTGGGTTGATTCCATGTCTTTGCTATTGTGATTATTGCTGCAATAACATATGCATGCGTGAATCTTTATAATAGAATGATTTATACTCATGCACATTGTTGATGATGATCTTTTTTAGTCAATCTACTGAGTAGACAGAGTATATGCTAATGCAAATGCTAATCTCTTCTGGAGACACCCTCACAGACACACCAGCAATCTGAGCATCCTTGATCCCAGTCAAGTTGACACATAAAATTAACCATCACATGTATCTCGGAGTAGATACTTTGAAACTATGCAAATATCCTGTTTCTCCTTAAACTTTTGCCCATTGATTTTAGCATCCATTAGTGGATCTTCTCTGCAACAATAATTACTGTGGTGTTCTAATGGTGATTTTCTATTTCCCTCAATCTTTCTACATTTATTAATTGGAATTCTTCTGTAAAGAAGAGCTTTTCCTTCATAATTTTGTGTTTGACTTTTTTTTGATTCTACAAGTTATTATCCTATACTGTTGTTATCTATTGTGTTGCTCAAATTGTTCTCATTTTGATCATAGAGATCTCTAATAATATAGAGAGAAATGTCTTTAAAAGTCAAATGGTTTAAATCATTTGCTTCCGATAAAATTGAGCTAGTTGCATTATCAGTGACTGATCATTAAAAACTGTGTTGAGGGTAGAACACTGTGTAACGTTTCACATGTAACACAGAAGACATTCAAAGAAACTTCCATTCTTATAAACTTGTTTATATGAACAAAATTTCTCAATACTTTTTCCATAAAAAGTAAAAATTAATGACCAGTGATGAGCTTTTTTTCATAAAAGAAAGAAATTGAATTGATACTGAGACATACCTAAATCTAGCAATTTTCAATAACATTTTGCTTTTTTTCCCCATAGGTTATTGAGGTACAGGTGGTGTTTGGTTACATGAATAAGTTCCTTAGTGGTGATTTGTGAGATTTTGGTTCACCCATCACCTGAGAAGTATACACTGCATCCAATTTGCAGTCTTTTATCGCTCATCCCCCTCCCATTCTTCCCCCCAAGTCCCCAAAGTCCACTGTATCATTCTTCTGCCTTTGCACCCTCATAGCTTAGCTCCCAAATATCAGTGAGAACATATGATATTTGGTATTCCATTGCTGAGTTACTTCACTTAGGATAATAGACTCCAGTCTCATCCAGGTCTATGTGAATGCCATTAATTGATTCCTTTTTATGTCTGAATAGTATTCCATATACACCACAATTTCTTTATCCGCTCGTTGATTGATGGGCATTTGGGTTGGTTCCATGATTTTGCAATTGCGAACTGTGCTGCTATAAACATGTGTGTGCAAGTATATTTTTCGAATAATGACTTCTTTTCCTCTGGATAAATACCCAGTAGTGGGATTGCCAGATCAAATGGTAGTTCTACTGTTAGTTCTTTAAGAAATCTCCACACTATCTTCCATAGTGACTGTGCTAGTTTACTTTCCCACCAGCAGTGTAAAAGTGTTCCCTTATCACTGCATCCACGTCAACATCTACTGTTTTTTGATTTCTTGATTAAGGCCATTCTTGCAGGAGTAAGATGGTATCGCATTGTGGTTGTGATTTGCATTTCTCTGATCATTGGTGATGTGGAGCATTTTTTCATATGTTTGTTGGCCATTCGTATAACTTCTTTTGAGAACTGTCTGCTCATGTCCTCAGCCCACTTTTTGATGGGATTGTTTGTTTTTTTCTTACTGATGTGTTTGAGCTCATTGTAGATTCTGGATATTAGTCCTTTGTCAGATGTATAGATTGTGAAGATTTTCTCCCACTCTATGGGTTGTCTGTTTACTCTGCTGACTGTTCCTTTTGCCACACAAAAGCTCTTCAGTTTAATTAAGTCCTAGCTATTTAGCTTTGTTTTTATTGAATTTGCTTTTGGGTTCTTGGTCATGAAATCTTCGCCTAAGCCAGAGTCTAGAAGGGTTTTTCCAATGTTTTCTTCTAGAATTTTTACAGTTCCAGGTCTTAGATTGAAGTCCTTAATCCATCTTGAGTTGATTTTTGTGAGATCAAGGTGAGAGATGAGAATCCAGTTTCATTCTCCTACATATGGCCAGCCAATTATCCCAGCACCATTTGTTGAAAAGGGTGTCCTTTTCCACTTTCTATTTTTGTTTGCTTTGTCGAATATCAGCTGAATGTAAGTATTTGAGTTTATTTCTGGGTTCTGTATTCTCCATGGATCTATGTGCCTATTTTTATACCAGTTCCATGCTGTTTTGGTGACTATGACCTTATAGTATAGTTTGAAATCTGGTAGTGTGATGCCTCCAGATTTGTTCTCTATGCTTAGTCTTGTTTCGGCTAAGTGGGCTCTTTTTTGGTTCCATATGAATTATAAAATAGCTTTTTCTAGCTCTGCAAAGAATGATGCTGGTATTTTGATGGGAATTGCATTGAATCTGTAGAATGCTTTTGGCAGTATGGTCATTTTCACAATATTGATCCATGAACATGAAATGTGTTTCCATTTGTTTGTGTCTCCTGTGATTTCTTTCAGCTGTGTTTTGTAGTTTTCCTTGTAGAGTTCTTTTGCCTCCGTGGTTAGATACATTTCTAAGTATTTTATTTATTTATCTATTGCAGCTATTGTAAAAGGGGTTGAGCTCTTGATTCGATTCTCCGTTTGGTTGCTGTTGGTGTATAGAAGAGCTATGTAGAGAATGTACTGGTTTGTGTACATTAATCTTGTATCCACAAACTTTGATAAATTCTTTGACCAGTTCTAGGAGCTTTCTAGAGGAATCTTTGGGGTTTTTGAGGTACACGATTATATCATCAGCAAACAGTGACATTTTGACTTCCTCTTTACCTGTTTGGATGCCCTTTATTTCTTTCTTTTGTCTGATTGCTCTGGATAGGACTTCCAGAACTATGTTGAAGAGGAGTGGTAATAGTGGGCATCCTTGTCTTGCTACAGTTCTCAGAGGGAATGCTTTCAACTATTCCATATTCAGTATTATGTTGGCTGTGGATTTGTCATGGATGGCTTTTATTACATTGAGATATGTCCCTTTTACACTGATTTTCTTGACAGCTTTAATCATAAGGGGATGCCGAATTTGTCAAATACTTTTTCTGCATCTGTTGAGATAGTCATGGGATTTTTGTTTTTAATTCTGTTTATGTGGTGTATCACATTTATTGACTTGCATATGTTAAACCATCCCTGCATCCCTACTATGAGACCCACTTAATCATGGTGGATTATCTTTATGATATGTTGTTGGATTTGATTAACTAGTATTTTGTTAAGGATTTTAGCATCTATGTTCATGAGGGATGTCGGCCTGTAGTTTTCTTTTCTGGTTGTGTCCTTTCCCGGTTTTGGTATTAGGGTGATGCTGGCTTCATAGAGTGAATTAGGGAAGATTCCCTCTTTCTCTATCTTGTGGAATAGTGTCAAAAAGATTACTGCCAATTCTTCTTTTAATGTCAAATAGAACTCTGCTGTGAATCCGTCTGGTCCTGGAATTTTTTTGTTGCTAATTTTAAAATTACCATTTCAATCTATCTGCTTGTTATTAGTCTGTTCAAGGTATCTAATTCTTCCTGATTTGAGCTAGGAGAGTTGTATTTTTCCAGGAATGTATCCATCTCTTCTAGGTTTTCTAGTTCATGTGTGCAAAGGTGTTCATGGTAGCCTTGAATGATCTTTTGTATTTCAGTGGTGTCAGTTGTAATATCTTCTGTTTCATTTCTTAGTGAGGTTATTTGGATTTTCACTCTTCTTTTCTTGGTTAATCTTGCCAGTGGTCTATTAATTTTGTTTATCTTTTCAGATAACCTGCTTTTGTTTCATTTTACTCTTTTGTATTTTTTTTTGTTTCAATTTCATTTAGTTCTGCTCTGATCTTGGTTATTTCCTTTCATCTGCTGGGTTTGGGTTTGGTTTGCTCTTGTTTCTCTAGTTCCTTGAGAGTGTCAATTTGTGCTCTTTCAGTCTTTTGATGTAGGTGTTTAGGGCTATGAACTTTCCTCTTAGCACTGCCTTTGCTGTATCCCGGAGGTTTTGATAGGTTATGTCATTATCATCATTCAGTTCAAAGAATTTTTAAATTTCCATCTTGATTTCATTTTTGACCCAATGCTCATTCAGGAGCAGAATATTTCATTTCCATGTATTTGCGTAGTGTTATAGGCTCCTTTTGGAGTTGATTTCCAGTTTTATTCCACTGTGGTCTGAGATAGTGCTTGGTATACTTTCAATTTTCTTAAATTTATTGAGGCTTGTTTTATGGCTTATCATATGGTCTATGTTGAAGAAAGTTTCACGCACTGTTGAATAGAATGTGTATTTTGTGGTTGTTGGATGAAATGTTCTGTATGTATGTCAAGTCCATTTGTTCTAAGGTATAGTTTAAATCCATTGTTTCTTTGTTGACTTTCTGTCTTTATGACCTGTCCAGTGCTGTCAGTGGAGTATTGAAGTCCCCCACTATTATTGTGTTGCTGTCTATCTCATTTCTTAGGTCTATTACTAATTGTTTTATAAATTTTGGAGCTCCAGTGTTATGTGCATACATGTTTAGGATTGTGATATTTTCCTGTTGGACAAGGCCTTTTACCATTATATAATATCCCTCTTTGTCTCTTTTAACTGCTGTGGCTTTAAAGTTTGTTTTGTCTGATATAAGAATAGCTACTCCTGCTCACTTTTGGTGTCCATTGGCATGAAATGCCTTTTTCCACCCCTTTACTTTAAGTTTATGTGAGTCCTTATGTGTTAGGTGAGTCTCCTAAAGCCAGCAGAGAGTTGATTGGTGAGTTCTTATCCATTCTGCAGTTCTGCACCTTTTAAATAGAGCATTTACGCCATTTATATTCAATGTTAGTGTTGAGTTGTGAGGTACCTTTCCATTCATTTTGCTGTGTACCTTGTTTTTTTTTTTTTTTTTTTTTGTTTTTTTTTTTTTTTGTTTTTGCTTTTTAAATTGTCATTTGTTTTATAGGTCCTGTGTGATGTAGATTTTAAAGAGTTTCTGTTTTGATGTGTTTCCAGGATTTGTTTCAAGATTTAGAGCTCCTTTTCACAGTTTTTGTAGTGGTGGCTTCGTAGTGGCAAATTCTCTCAGCATTTGTTTGTCTGGAAAAGACTGTGTCTTTCCCTCATATATGATGCTTACTTTCATTGGAGACAAAATTCTTTATTGATAATTGTTTTGTTCTAGGATGTTGAAGATAGGGCCCCAACCCCTTCTAACTTGTAGGGTTTCTGCTGAGAAATCTGCTGTTAATATGATAGATTTTCTTTTCTAGGTTACCTGGTGCTTTTGTCTCACAGCTCTTAAGATTCTTTCCTTCATCTTAACTTTAGATCACCTGATGACAATGTGCCAAGGCAATTCTCTTTTTGTGATGAATTTCCCAGGTGTTCTTTGTGCTTCTTGTATTTGGATGTCTAGGTCTCTAGGAAGTCTGAGGAAGTTTTCCTCAATTATTCCCCCAAATAGTCCAAACTTCTAGATTTCTCTTCTTTCTCAGGGACACTGACTATTCTTAGGTTTGGTCATTTAACATAACCCCAGACTTCTTGGAGGCTTTGTTGATATTTTCTAATTCTATTTTATTTGCCTTTGATGGATTGGGTTAATTGAAAGGCCTTGTCTTCAAGCTCTGAATTTCTTCTACTTGTTCAATTTTATTGCTGAGACTTTCTAGAACATTTTGCATTTATATAAGTGTGTCCAATGTTTCCTAAAGTTTGGATTGTTTTTTCTTTATGCTATCTATTTCCTTGAATATTTCTCCCTTTGCTTCTTGTATCATTTTTTTGGATTCCCTTTCATTGAGTTTGCCTTTCTCTTCTGCCAACCTGATTAGCTTAATAACTAACCTCCTGAATTCTTTTTTAGGTAAATATGAGATTTCTTCTTGGTTTGTATCCATTGCTGGTGAGCTAGTGCGATTTTTGGGGGATGTTAGAGAGCTTTGTTTTGTCAAATTACCAGAGTTAGTTTTCTGGTTCCTTCTCATTTAGGTAGGCTCTGTCAGAGAAAAGGTCTAGGGCTGAAGTCTGTCGTTCAGATTCTTTTGTCCCACAGGGTGTCTCCTTGATGTAGTACTCTCCCCCTTTTCCAATGTATGTGGTTTCCTCAGAGCTGATCTGCAGTGATTGTTATCTCTCTTCTGGGTCTAGCCACCCAGAAAGTCTACCAGGCTCTGGGCTGGTACTGGAGGTTGTCTGCATAGAATCCTGTGATGTGAACCATCTATGGGTCTCTCAGCCATGGACACCAGTACCTGTTCTGGTGGAGGTGGCAGGGGGGTGAAATGGACTCTGTAAGTGTTCTTAGCTTTGGTAGTTTAATGTTGTGCTTTTGTGCTGGTTGACCTCCTGCAGGGAGGTGGTGCTTTCTAGAGAGCATCAGCTGTGGTAGTATGGAGAGGAACTGTTGGTGTTCAGGGCCCTAGAAGTCTTAAGAGTATGCATTATTTGTCTTCAGCTGCCAGGATGGGTAGGGAAGGCCCATCAGGTGGGGGCAGGGCTAGGCGTATTTGAGCTCAGACTCTCTTTGGTTGGGTCTTGCTGTGGCTGCTGTTGGAGATGGGGGTTAAATTCCCAGGTGAATGCACTTGTGTACCTAGGAGGATTATGGCTGCCTCTGCTGAGTCATGCAGGTTGTCAGGGAAGTGGGGGAAAGCCGGCAGTCACAGGCCTCACCCAGCTAGCACGCAATCTGAAGGGCCGGTTTCACTCCCACCATGTCCCCCAGACTAACAGCACGGAGTCTGTTTCCAGGCAGTGGGGGAGAAGGGCTTGAGAATTTGCCTGAGGCTACCCGCCTCCCAGCTGTGAAAGAAAAGGGCTTTGGTTCTTCTCCCACCTGTGGAGTCTGCACACCTGATTAGCGCCCTCCCCTGAGTTCTGATCAGGAGGCTTCTCACCCTATTTAAATTGCTACAAAGTTCAGCTGGAGACTTTTCTCCTTGTGGTATTTTCCTCTCACCTCTGGCTGTCCTCCTGAAGGATCCCTGTGGTACCAGGCAAGAATGGCCTGCTTGGGGACCCAGCCAGCTCCGAGGGCCTTTCCTGTTGCTTCCTCTACCCCGTATTTCACTCAACTCCAGGTTGAGTGAATTCACTCAGTTCCAGGTAAGGTCAGAAACTTCTCCCGCAAACTTGACCTTCAGTTTCCCCAGTGGGAATGTGTGTTCACGAGCGGAGGATCTTCCTTTCTCACTACCACAGTTTGGGCACTCACAGTATTGGAGTGTCTCCTGGGTCCTTCAGGGGCAGTCCGCTTTTTTCAGAGGGTCTGTGGGTCCTCTCAGGTTTCCTGGTTTTTCTGCTTTTTCATATTAAGTAATTTTCCAAAAATATGTGATATAGTCATGTAGTTTTATCAATTATGTGCTATGAATAATAGTAATGGCAACTCACTCTAGGAAATAAAAGCAATTAGAGACTCATGATCACAAAAATAAAAATAAAATTATATATATATAAATACAAGTATGTGAGAGTGATCAGTAAAAAACTTCTAAACGTATTAATATATTGTAATATTCTGTGGGGGAAGTAAAACAGAAATACGAGTTCAAGGAGAAAAGATGTTCACATATTTTTTATTTTTTCCCATTGAAACAATCTTTTAATTTAAAATTTTATTTGTAAAAATTAGTACAAAATTTGATTACTTTTTGGTGTACAAGTTCATGTAACGACCACCATAATGATGACACAAATCAGGAGCATAAGCCCTCAAACCTCCTTTATGCATCTCTTTATAGCAACAATTCCTTCCCATGCCTAATCTACACCAACAACTAATCTATTCTTTTTTATTATTATTATTATACTTTAAGTTCTAGGGTACATGTGCACCACGTGCAGGTTTGTTACATATGTATACATGTGCCATGTTGGTGTGCTGCACCCATTAACTCATCATTTACATTAGGTATATCTCCTAATGCTATCCCTCCCCCGACCCCCGCCCACAATAGGATCCAGTGTGTGATGCTCCCCTTCCTGTGTCCAAGTGATCTCATTGTTCAATTCCCACCTATGAGTGAGAACATGCGGTGTTTGGTTTTCTGTTCTTGTGATAGTTTGATGAGAATGATGGTTTCCAGCTGCATCCATGTCCCTACAAAGGACACGGACTCATCCTTTTTTATGGCTGCATAGTATTCCATGGTGTATATGTGCCACATTTTCTTAATCCAGTCTGTCATTGATGGACACTTGGGTTGATTCCAAGTCTTTGCTATTGTGAATAGTGCTGCAATAAACATACATGTGCATGTGTCTTTATAGCAGCATATTTATAATCCTTTGGGTATATCCCCAGTAATGGGATGGCTGGGTCAAATGGTATTTCTAGTTCTAGATCCTTGAGGAATCGCCATACTGTTTTCCACAATGGTTGAACTAGTTTACAGTCCCACCAAGAGTGTAAAAGGGTTCCTATTTCTGCACATCCTCTCCACCACCTGTTGTTTCCTGATTTTTTAATGATTGCCATTCTAATTGGTGTGAGATGGTATCTCATTGTGGTTTTGATGTGCATTTCTCTGATGGCAAGTGATGATGAGCATTTTTTCATGTGTCTGTTGGCTATATGAATGTCTTCTTTTGAGAAGTGTCTGTTCATATCCTTTGCCCACTTTTTGATGGGGTTGTTTGTTTTTTTCTTGTAAATTTGATTGAGTTCTTTGTAGGTTCTGGATATTAGCCCTTTGTCAGATGAGTAGATTGCAAAAATGTTCTCCCATTCCGTAAGTTGCCTGTTCACTCTGATGGTAGTTTCTTTTGCTGTGCAGAAGCTCTTTAGTTTAATTAGATCACATTTGTCAATTTTGGCTTTTGTTGCCATTGCTTTTGGTGTCTTAGACATGAAGTCTTTGCCCATGCCTATGTCCTGAATGGTATTACCTAGGTTTTCTTCTAGGGTTTTTATGGTATTAGGTCTAACATTTAAGTCTCTAATCCATCTTGAATTAATTTTCGTATAAGGAGTAAGGAAAGGATCCAGTTTCAGCTTTCTACTTATGGCTAGCCAATTTTCCCAGCACCATTTATTAAATAGGGAATCCTTTCCCCATTTCTTGTTTTTGTCAGGCTTGTCAAAGATCAGATGGCTGTAGATGTGTGGTATTATTTCTGAGGGCTCTATTAATTACAATATCTGTTATCTACTTGAAAATGCCATAAAAGTAGAATTTTATAGTGTGTAATATTTTCAGACTTGTTCATTTTACTCAGCACAGTGCACTTCAGATTTATCTAAGTTGTTGCAAGTATCAATTGTGTATTTTTTATATTACTGAATATTGTTTAAAATACCCTTTTCTATTGCATTGATTTATATCTTTGTCAAATAAATTGGTTATGTATATGGGTCAATTTGGGGACTCTTTTTCTCTACTCAGTTGGTTTATGTGTCTTTTTGCCAATAGCATGCTGTCTTAATTGCTGTGGCATTATAATAAACCTTAAAATTGGATAGTGTGATTTATTCCTGTTTTTCAAAATTGTTTCAACTATGCTAGCTCTTTTGACCCTCAGTATAATTTTCAGTATTAGGTGAATTTGTTGAAATCTGTAAAAGCAGTTGAGATTTTGATTAAAATTGCATTCAATCTCTAGAACAGTTTGAGGAGATTTGACAATTTGACTATGTTGAAACTTCCAGTCCACAAACATGCTATGTATTTTCGTTACTTAGGTCTTTTAAATAATATTTAACCTACTTATTAGTCCTAGAGAATAAGAAGAATATTTCTAGATATACAACTATGTTGCTTACAAATAAGAAGAGGTTTGTTCCTTCCTTCTATGTAAAATTGTTATTTATTTTCCTTGCCTATTACACACTAGGTAGGACTTCAATTATGGTGCTTAATAAAAGTATTGCAAAAGAACATTAGTATCTTTTCCCCAAAATTAAGGTGAAAAAATGTAGTCTTTCAACATAATGTATAAAGTTAGCTGTAGATTTCTTGTAAAAATCTGTTATCATAAATTGGTGCTGAATATCGATAAAGGAATTATTTGCGTCAAAGTTTATATAACTACATAGTTTTTCTTTTTTCCCCCAGCTTTGCTGAGGTACAATTTTATACATAAAGCTACACATAATTAACATATATAATTTGGTGACTTTGGATATATGTATTCCCTTGTGTTTTTATTATCACAATCAAGGTACTAAACATATTCATCACCTTCAAAAGTTTCTTTGGGTCCTTTTGTTTTTTGTTTGTTTTGTTTCTGTTTTTGCTAAGTTTATATTGTTTTGGATTGTTCATTACTAGTTTATAGAAATGCAACTGACTTTTTAATGTTGATTTCATATTCTACAACTTTACTGAATTTGTTTATTAGTTCTAACAGCTTGTGTGTGCATGTGTGTGTGTTTAATCTTTAGTGCTCTCTACATACAAGATCATGTCATCTGTATACAGAGATCATTTTACTTGTTCCTTTCAATTTCAGATGCCTTTCCTTTTTGTCTTGCCTAACTGCCCTTGTTAGGACTCTCAATACAATGTTAAATAGAAGGTGGTAAGCATAGGTATCCTTGACTTATTCCAGATAAAAGAGAAAAAACTTTCAGTATTTGACTTTGAGTATTGATATGATTTGGCTGTGTCCCCCCGCCCCACCAAGTCTCATCTTGAATTGTAACTCCCACAATTCCTACATGTCGTGGGAGCAACCAGGTGGGAGGTGATTGAATTATGACGGCTGGTCTTTCCTGCGTTGTTTTCTTGATAATGAATGAGTCTCGTGAGATCTGATGGTTTTAAAAAAATGGGAGCTTCCCTGCACAAGTTTCCTTTGCCTGCTGCCATCCACATAAGATGTGACTTGCTCCTCCCTGCCTTCCACCATGATTGTGAGGCCTCCCCAGCCATGTGGAACTGAGAGTCCAATTAAACCTCTTTATTTCATAAATTGCCCAGACTCAGATGTGCCTTTTACAGCTGCATGAAATGGACTAATACAAGTATAATGTTAGTTGTGGGCTTTTCATATATGGCCTTTATTGTGTTTAGGTAATTTTTTTCTATACCTAATTTGTTGACTGTTTTTATTGTGAAAGCATTTTGAATTTTCTCAAATGGTTTTGTGCATCTGTTGAGATAAACTCGTGATTTTTGCCCTTCTTTCTCCCAATGTGGTGCGTCACATTTATTGATTTGTGTACCTTGAACTATCCTTGTATCCCTGGGATATCCCACTATATCATGGTGATATGGTTTGGATGTTTGTTACCTCCAAATCTCATGTTGAAATGTATTCCCCAGTGTTGGAAGTAGGGCCTGGTGGGAGGTGTTTGGGTTATGGGGGTAGAGTCTTCATGAACAGATTGATGCTGTCCTTGCAGTAGTGAGTGAGTTATTGTGAGATCTGCTTGTTTAAAATGTGTGGCACCTCCCCTCACTCTTGCTCCTGCTCTCACCATGTAATATGCTGATTCTTGCATTCCACCATGAGACCTTACCAGAAGCCAAGCAGATGCTGGTGCCATGCTTGTACAGTCTGCAGAACCATGAGTCAATTAAACTTGTTTTATTTATAAATTACTCCCAGCCTCAGGTATTTGTTTATAGCAATGCAAATGGACTAACATTTATAGTGTATGATCCTTTTCATGTGCTGTTGGATTCAGTTTGCTAATATATTGTTGAGAATTTTTGCACCCATGTTCATCAGTGCTATTGACCTGTAGTTTTGTGTGTGTGTGTGTGTGTGTGTGTGTGTGTGTGTGTGTGGTGTCATTCGCTTTGGTATCAATGATGCTGGCTGCATAAAATGAGTTTGAAAATGTTCCCTGTTCTATTTTTTGGAAGAGTTTAACAAGTGTCAGTATTAATTCTTCTTTAAATGTTCAGAAGAATTCATACATAAAGGCATCTGGTCTTCAGCTTTCTGTTGTTTGGATGTTTTTTGAATACCCATTCAATTTATATATTTGCTATTGGTTTGCTCAGGGTTTCTATTTCTTCTTACATCAGTCTTGGTAGAATGTATATGTCTAGGAAATTATAAATTTCTTCTAAGTTGTTCAATTTGTTGGTGTAAAATCTTTCATAACAGTCCTTTCTGGTCTTTTAAAAATTTTCTTGGCATCAGTTGTAATGTCTTATTTTTCATTTCTGATTTTATTTATGCGAGTCTTCTCTCTTTATTTCTTAGTCTAGCTAAGGATTTGTAAATTTTATCTTTTCAAAAACCCACCTCTTAGTTTCATTTATTTTTACACTCTTTTTTATCCTCTATTTAATTTATTTCAGCTCCAGCTTTTATTATTTCCTTTTTCTGCTAAATTTGTCCTCACTTTGTTTTTCTTTTTATAGTTTCTTGAGTTTTAAAGTTAGTTTGTTTAATTGAGACTTTTTTCTTTTTTAAATGTATGCATTTATCACTATAACGTTCCTTTCTACACTTCCCTACTGCACTTGCTGTATCTCATAAGTTTTGGGATGTTGTGTTTTTATTTTCATTTTTTGAGATATTTTCTGATTTCTCTTTTGATTTTTTCTTTGACAAAAAGGTTGTTTAAGAGCATGTTGTTTAATTTCCATGTATTTCTGAGTTTTCTTTATTTAATTTTATTATTGATTTATAGTTTTATACCAGTTTGGGTGAAAAAGACACTTAAAATTATTTCAAACTTCTTTAATTTGTTAAGATCTTTTATGTTACCTAGCATGTGATCTACCCTGGAAAATATTCTGTGTGCACTTGAAAAGAATATGTATTCTGCTGCTATTTGATAGAATGTTCTGTATATGTTAGGTTCATTTTGTGTCTGGAATTGGTGGGTTCTTGGTCTCGCTGACTTCAACAATGAAGCCGCGGACCCTCATGGTGAGTGTTACAGTTCTTAAAGATGGTGTATCTAGAGTTTGTTCCTTCAGATGTTCAGATATGTCTGGAGTTTCTTCCTTCTGATGGGTTCGTGGTCTCACTGACTTCAGGATTGAAGCTGCAGGCCTTCACAGTGAGTGTTACAGCTCTTAAAGATGGTGCAGACACAAAGAGTGAGCAGCAGCAAGATTTATTGTGAAGAGTGAAAGAACAAAGCTTCCACTGCATGGAAGGGGACCTGAGAAGGTTGCTGCTGCTGGTTCGGGTGGCCTGCTTTTATTCCCTATCTGGCCCCACCCACGTCCTGCTGATTGCTCCATTTTACAGAGTGCTGATTGGTCCACTTTACAGAGAGCTGATTGGTTCGTTTTACAGAGAGCTGATTGGTCCATTTTGACAGAGTGCTGATTGGTGCATTTACAATCCTTCAGCTAGACACAAAAGTTCTCCAAGTCCCCACCTGATTAGTTAGACACAGAGTGCTGACTGGTGCTTTTACAAACCTTTAGCTAGACACAGAGTGCTGATTGGTGCGTTTACAATCCTTTGGCTAGACAGAAAAGTTCTCCAAGTCGCCACCCGACCCAGAGCAGCTTCACCTCTCAATCCCCCCTCTAAACAGGACACCCCAAATGCTGTTGGGAATTTGGCCGATGACTGCTCCAGCTACTTCTTGCTGGATAGGGGCAAAGAAGGGGCCCTGCAGTTGTAGTGTACTCCAGAGGGGAACTCTTTAGGCCAGTGGAAGGGCCAGCAGGTCGGTCCAGGGGTCCTCGGTGGAAGTCGTTAGTTGAACTCATTTGGGGTTCCATTTGTAAGACCATCTGTTGCTTGATGGCCTCAATTCTAGAGGAAACAAATTTGACAAGAAGGTTAAAGATACAGGGCCTAAAGGCTAGTAACAGCAAGATGGCTGTCACGGGACCTAGAAAGGGGAGAAGCCATGTTGCCCAACTCCAGAGGTTGGTATATGAGTTTGAAAGGCGTCTCATTTCTGAAGCCTTTTGCTGTAAACGCCGGGTGGCATCTCGTACTATCCCTGAGTGGTTAGTGTAAAAACAACACTCTTCCCCTAAGAAGGTGCAGAGTCCTCCTTTCTCAGCAGTGAGGAGGTCTAGGCCTCAGTGGTTTTGGACAGTCACTGCTACCAAACAGTCTCTTTGGGATTGTAGAGTGAGGATAGATTTTGTTGTTTCTTGCAAACTGTCTGAGAAATCCTTTGGGAGTGTGTGGTAGTAGGATAATACATGTTACACTGTTAACTTTTTGCAAACTTTATGTTTGTTGAAAACCTTGTAAGTTTGGGATTTCAATTATTCTTTGCTATTAATATGACCTCGTTCAGTCCATATTAACTTAAAATTGGTATAGATGGCTCCTTCCTGATTCTGGAAGTACTTTAAGGTTTGGCTGAGTGCAAACAACTCTCACGTTTGAGTAGACCAGTTATTAGGCAATTTTCCTAACTCTGCTTCTACAAGAGTTTCCTTGTTATTTACTGAATACCCATTGTGTCTTTTTTCCTTAATCGCCCAGGAGGAACCATCTATTGTCCTGTCCTGTCCTGAAGGGAATTCCTCCTAGATCTGGTCGGACATTTGTATGGTAATTAATTAAGATTGAGATCCCCTGTTAGGAAACCTGCTGGGTTAAGGATTTTTGATAGGAAGGCTATTGGTTATCAGTGGCCTCAGTGTTTTTGGGCTGCGACCTTGTTTACACTGACAACAAGGTGGTATTGGAGTGTTACAGGGTTACAGAGAAGACCTTCAATTTTCAATTATAGGTTTTAAATTTACCCTGGCTTTTAAAGGAATAGGGTGCACTGTTTTTTCTTTACTACTTCCATCTTTCTCTTTCTCTCTCTTTGACTTCTTCTTTGTCTGTCTCTCTCTCTCTTTTTCTCTGACTCCCTCTTTGTCTCTTCATCTTTCCTTCTTTGCCTTTCTATCTTTCTCTCTTTCTTTCTCTTTCCTTCTCTTTCTTTGACTTTGTCTTTCTCTTTCTTTCTCTCTGACTCCCTCTTGTCTGTCTCTGCCTGTCTTTTTCTTTCATTCTCTCTTTCTCTCTTTGTCTCTCTGTCTCTTCCTCTCTCTCTCTCTCTCTCTCTGACTTTCTGTCTCTTTCTCTCTTTCTTTTCTGCTGGTCTTTCCCTGTCTTTGCCAGCTGCTTATGCTGCTGTTCTCCCCTCTCCTTCCCCTTTTTGATGGCTTCAGCAGTGTAAGACTGCCATCTCTTTGGGTTTTTGCACTGCATGCAATAACTCCATGGTTTCCTTGTGGTATTTAATGGGGGATCCCCTAGGGGTTAGGAACTCCCTTTCTTTCCATATTGCAGCATGGGCATGTAGGATTAGATAAGCATACTTGTTATCTGTATACACATTTATTCTTCTTCCCTTTCCCAGTTCTAAGGCTCGGGTAAGTGCCACTAGTACTGCTAACTGGGTGCTGGTCCCTGGGGGAAGAGGCTTACTTTCAAGTATGGTTACATCACTAACAATGGCATAACCTGCCCTTTGTATCCCATTCTCCACAAATGAACTTCCATCAGTATATAGGTTAAGGTCAGGATTAGCTAAGGGGACTTCTAAGAAATCATCCTGGGTGACATAAGTCTGGACTATAATTTGTTGGCAGTCATGCTCGATTGGTTCCCCATCCTCTGGGAGAAAAGTGGCAGGGTTGAGGGCCATACACGTAAGTATTTGAAGCACTGGTCCCTCAAGGAGTAATGCCTGGTATCTAAGTAGGAGGTTGTCCGATAGTCATAAACTTCCTTTGGCACCTAGCATGCCATTTACATCATGAGTAATCCAGACCGTGAGTTCCTTTCCTTGTATTATTTTGATAGCCTTTGACACTAAGCTGACCACCACCACAATTACCCATAAACAGTGAGGGCAGCCTTTTGCTACTACATCAGTTTCCTTACTTAGGTATGCCACTGGTTGTGGGATTGTCCCACGAGTCTGAGTAAGGACTCCAAGAGCTATCCCTGCTCTCTCTGTGACGTATAAAGAGAAGTTTTGTCCTGTGGGAAGGCTTAAGGATGGAGCTTGAGTTTGAGTCCTTCCAGTGCCCAGACTTCAGGGTTGATTCCTTCCTCAAGCAGGGGACAACAAATGGGTAACTTGTTCCCCATATTCATGTAGACAATACCTCCAGCTTTGGCTAATATATCCCTCCTTAATAAGGATGTGGGACTTTCAGGCATAGCAAGAAAGGCATGTGAAAAGAGCAAAGTCTCCCAATTACAACTGATGAGGTAGGAGAAATACCTGGTAACAGGCTGTCCCAGGATTCTTTGGATGTTAACAGATCTTGAGGACAGTCATCAAGTATAGGAGATTAACACTGAGAAGGCCACACCAGTGTCCAGGAGGAAGTCAATTTCCTGGCCCTCAATGGTTAAACGTACCTGGGGCTCAGTGAAGGTGATGGCATGAGCTGGTGCTTGCCTCGGGCACCCTCAGTCACATTCTTGGATCATCTGGTTGGGGGCTTCTGACCCAGAGAACCATTGCGCTCTGGAGCAGTGCGTCTTCCAGTGATTGCCTCAGTATAGTGGATATGGACAAGGGGGTGGCTTGTTTCTCATTGGACAATCTTTTTTAAAGTGTCCACACTGATAACAAGCCCTACCGGGTGATTGGCCTGCTCCATTTTCTGTCCTCTCTGAACCACCAAGATTTGTTTGTCTGAGGGCCATGACTAAGGCTGTGGCCTTTCTCTGATCTCGCTTTTCCTTTTGGGCCTGTTCCTCTTGATCCCTATTATAGAACACTGAGGTTGTCAGGTTTAGTAATGCCTCCAAATTTTGTTCAGGGCCCAGGGCTTGCTTTTGGAGCTTTCTCCTGATATCTGCAGCTGATTGGGTAATAAACTTATCTTTTAGAATCAATTGACCATCGAGTGATTCAGGTGACAGGGGAGTATATTTTCTTAAGGCCTCCTGTAGCTCCTAAAGGAAGGCAGAAGGATTTTCTTCTTTTGCCTGAAGTATGGTGGACATCATTGAATAATTCATGGTCTTTTTCCTAATTCTCCTAGTCCTTCTAGAAGACAGGTCAACAGATGTTTACGACTCCAGTTCCCATGATGTGAGTCAAAGTCCCATTGGGGATCCACACCGGGGACGTCTTGCTGACTAGTAGGGAATTTATCCCTTTCTTTGGCTGTCATTCTATCATTTACCTGACTAAGATACCAGATATCTCCAAACTCTCGGGCTGCAGCTAAAGCCTCATTCTTTTCATTAAAGGTCAGGGTTTGATATAACAGTAGGATGACATCTCTCCAAGAGAGATAGAAGGTTTGCCCTAGACCCTGTAGGACATCTGTGTACCTATCAGGATCATCTGAAAACTTCCCCAGGTCTGCCTTGATCTGCTTTAAATCAGAGGGGGAGAGAGGGACATGTACCCAGGTTGGGCCAAATTCCCCTCCCCCTACAGCTTGAGGGGGACATAAATGATAGCCTGGGGTTTTTTGTGGTCCTTTGGAGATTTGTTTGCTTATTTCCTTCTGGGCATGGGAGATTAGAGGAGGATTAGCATTAATAGGAAGGGGAGCTATAGGGAGGCTAGGATATGGGAGTAAGCTGAAGGTCCTCCTGTAGGATGTAAATTGCAAGCTTTGCATAGTTGTGTATTCTCCTTCAATGAAAAGAAAGTTTGGACATAAGGCATTTCACTCCATTTGCCTTCCCTCTTACAGAAAAGGTCAAGCTACAGGATAGTATTGTAATTTGTACCTCCCTCTGGTGGCCATTTTTCCCCATCAGAGAGAGAATATTGGGACCAGGCCATAGTGCAGAAAAAAAAAGAGCTGCCTCTTTTTCAGGGTTTGCAGGTCAAATTGGTCCCAATGGCTTAGGATGCATTTCAAGAGTGAGCCTGTTGATGCCTGAGTGTTTCCCATCTGAAGGACAAAACCACCCGTAGTTTAAGTTTGTTTTGTTTCTCCCCCTACCTAGGAACCCACAACGGTCCCTGGACCCTGCTGATCGGAATAGTTGTGCTCGATGACATAGCAGCAGAAACACTAGTTTTCCTCCCAGACCACAAGGAGGACCGAGAAAAATTGGATTTAGTGGGCCTTACTGATGCATTCTGAAAAACCTGTTAGAGTCCTAAGCATTCTCTTGTTAGTATTGGGACTTTACCCATGTCCTATAAAGATGTTATGCCCCAAAAATGAAGTGGAGGGCCATACCCTGAGGGAGGGAAGGGATCTCCAGAGTTGGAAGAGTGATGCCTTTTGTCCCCACTTATATGAATAGGAAGGATACAATTTCTGAGGCTCCCCATATCCTAGCTTCAGGAACAGTTTTTGTAAGGCCTGCTTGTCTGAGGAGGGATCCTAAAATTCCAGATAGTCCCCCCTACATCGGGGCTTTGGGCAAAAATTATGTCTTTCTGATTGGTGCACCCAGGTGGCTAAAGAAGGTAACAGAGTCCTGGAATTTATACTAGAAATCATTCTTATAGGAGAAACTAGAAAAGTACCAGAGACAGGGAGTGGTTTTTAGAAGCAGGACTAGCCTCGGAGAAGAGAGGCGAGTGGAAGTTTGTCTGGCAGGCATTAGGACCCAGGAGGCAAGGGTCAGGGTAGATAGAATAGATGGTGAGTCTCGCTTGGGCGACATGACTTTGAGAGTTCTGCTCATGGTCACAGGGTCAACCAACTTGTTGTCAGGACCCTGGAGCTGAATGGCTTTCATCTCTGTCAAACAGGAAAAGCAGAAGCTGGTTCCAGGCAAATGAACACTCCCAACTCCAAAGAGTTGGGGATTGTTAGACAGCCCTTTCCCTGAAAGCCTGACACTTACCTGTGTCTTTAGTCTGCTACCGGTGCTAGTCACTTTTAACTGGCTGATAGGTGCCTGGTATTTAGCCCCCAAATTCTAAGGAAAAATAGGACAGAATAGCAAGCCAAAGAGGTCCGATAGTACTCACTGCTTGGCGATAGGCAATAGTCTCACTGCTTGGTGATAAGCGATGGTCCCTTCATGGTTGCCAAAATGTGTTCAGAATTGGTGGGTTCTTGGTCTCGCTGATTTCAAGAATGAAGCTGCAAACCCTCACGGTGAGTGTTACAGTTCTTAAAGATGGCGTGTCCAGAGTTTGTTCCTTCAGATGTTCAGATGTGCCCAGAGTTTCTTCCTTATTGTGGGTTCGTGGTCTCGCTGACTTCAGGAGTGAAGCTGCAGACCTTCATGGTGAGTGTTACAGCTCTTAAAGGTGGTGCGGACCTAGACTGAACAGCAGCAAGATTTATTGTGAAGAGCGAAAGAACAAAGCTTCCACAGTGTGGAAGGGGACCCGAGAGGGTTTCCGCCGCTGGCTCAGGTGGCCTGCTTTTATTCTCTTATCTGGCCCCACCCGCATCCTGGTGATTGCTCCATTTTACAGAGTGCTGATTGGTCCATTTTACAGAGAGCTGATTGGCCAGTTTTACAATCCTTTAGCTAGACAGAAAAGTTCTCCAAGTCCCTACCCAACCCAGAAGCCCAGCTGGCTTCACCTCTCAATTTGATCTATAGTGTTGTTCAAGTTTGCTATTTCCTTACTGATTTTCTGTCTGGATAATCTATCCATTAGCAAAAATAGAGTATTGAAGTTCCTATTTTTTTGCTATCTATTTCTACGTTCAGATCTGTCAATATTTGCTTTGTATGTTTAGGTGCTTTAATGTTAGGGTATATTTTTATAGTTGTTATATATCTTTCTTTTGAATTCAAGCTTTTTTCACCATACAATAAACATCTTTGTCTCTAGAGAGTCTATTACTTAAAATCTGTTTTGTCTGATATAAGTATAGCCACTCCAGCTCTCTTTTGATCAAAATTTTCATAGAATATTTTCATCCATTCTTTTTTAGCTTATGTGTATTCTTAAATCTGTGAGTCTCTTGTAGACAGCATGTAGTTAGGTCTTTTCAAAAAATTCATTCCATGGAATCAACCCAAATGCCCATCAGTGATAGACTGGATAAAGAAAATGTGGCACATATACATGGAATACTATCCAGCCATAAGAAGGAATGAGATTGTGTCCTTTGCAGGGACACGGATGGAGCTGGAAGTTGTTATCCTCAACAAACTAACACAGGAGCAAAACAACAAACACTGTATGTTCTCACAAGTGGAAGCCAAATAATGAGAACACATGGGCACATGGGGAAAACAACACCCACATGGGTCTGTCAGGGGGTGAGAGGAGGGAGAGCATCAGGAAGAATAGCTAATGGATGCTGGGCTTAATACCTAGGTGATGGGTTGATCTGTGTAGCAAATCACCATGGCACACATTTACCTGTGTAATGAACCTGTATATCCTGCACATATACCCTGGAACTTAAAAGAAAAGTTGACAGAAAAAAATTATTCAACCACTGTGTATCTTTTAATTAAAGAGTTTAATTCATTTACATTTAATTGAATTACTGATAGGGAACGTTTCACTCTTGCCATGTCATTTTTTTCGTTTGATTTGTATTTCTCTTGTTCCTCTCTTCTCTTGATATTTTTCTTTGTGGTTTGACAACTTTTTGTAGGGATATGCTTTGATAATTTTCTGTTTATCTTTTGTGTATCTATTATCAGATTTTTTTCTTGTGGTTACCATGAGGCTGACATTGAACCTTTTATAGTTATAACAGTCTATTTAAAGCTGATAATAAATTAACTTTTGTTGCATACAAAAGCTGTAACCACTTATCCCCCCACACAAACTTTATGTTATTCATGTTAGAGTTTACTTCTGAAAAATATTGTGCATGAATCAACACATTTTTGTGGTTACTCTAAATATTTTTGTCTTTTAATTTTTATACTAGGATTAAAAGTGACCTATGTGCAACCATTACATTACTACCATGTTTTGTGTTTTCTTATATATTTACCTTCAGCAGTGAGATTTCTACTCATATGACTTATGTTGCTGCTCATAATCTGCTTTTTTCAAACTTGAAGAACTCCCTATAGTATTTCTTGTGTGGTAAGTATAGTGGTGACAAATTTCTTTTTGTTGTTGTTGTTCATCTGGACAAGTCTTTCGCTCTACTTCATTTTTAAGGACAGTTTTTCTTGGTATAGTATTCTTAGAATGTAGTTTTATTTTTCTTTCAGTACTTTGACTATATCATTGCACTCTCTCTTAGCCTGGAAAGTTTCTGTGGAAAATGTATTTATATTCTTATAGAGGCTCCCTTGCATATGACAAGTCATTTTTCTCTTTGTTTTCAAAATTCTCTAATTTTGAGTTTTGACAGTTTGATTATAATATTTGTCTTGGTGTAGACCTCTGAAAGTTTAACCAATTTGGACAATATATGGCTTGATGTATCTGGATGTTCATTTACCTCCCCAGATTTGGGAAGTTTTCAATAACTATTGCTATAAAAAAATCTTTCATCTTCTTTCTCTTTCTCTTCTCTTTTTGAGACTCCTGTTTTGCATATATTATTTTGCTTGATGATATCTCATAAGTCTTCATTTTTTTCATTATTTTATCTTTTTATTCCTCTGACTGGATAATTTAAAATGACCTGTCTTTGAGTTCACTAATTCTTTCTTTTACTTGGTTGGGTCTGCTGTTGAAGTTTTCTTTTAAATTTTCTGTTCAGATATGTACGTTCTTCAGCTCCATGATTTTTGTTTGGTTTTATTTTGTGGTTTCTATTTCTTTGTTGAACTTCTCATTTTGTTCAGGCTTTTGTTTTTTTCTGATTTTGTTTTGATATCTATATGCGTTATCTTTCAGCTCACTGAGCTTGCTTAGGATGGTTATTTTGAAATATTTCTCAGGAAATTTGTAGATATCTATTTCTTAAAAGTCAATTACTGGAGCATTATTTATTTATTTATTTATTTATTTATTTATTTGGTGATGTCATGTTTCCCTGATTCTTTGTAATCCTGTATTCTTGTGTTGGTGTTTGCAAATTTGAAAAAGTAGTCAGTTCTTCCAGTCTTTACAGACTGGCTTTGGCAGGGAAAGACTTTCCCCAGTCATCCAAGATTGGGATTCTAGGCAGGTTAACTAGTGTGATCTGTAGGTGGGTGAGGTCTGCTGCATGGGCCTGATGATGGTCAGGGCCTGCTATCATGGTCTTTGGAGGGCATGGGGTCTCCTTCTTGTGTGTGCAGTTGGACAAGGCCAGCTGGAGGGACTTCATGGTCAGACAGCGCCAGCAGGCTGATTTCCGTGTTTTGCTGGTGTTAATGGCAAGACTTTGCATTTCAGCAAGGCCACTGTTGAGGGGTTTTCCATGTTCAGGTGGAGCAGCTGGCTGGGCTTTGCATTCAAGCAGGGCCAGATAGTAGAGGGCATACTTTTGCAGGGCTGATGGCAGGGATTGCATTTGGGTGAGGCCACTGATGGGTGCTGTGGAGCTACTGCCAAAATCTGTGTGCAGCAGCCACTGAGAGCTCCTGCCACTTTTCTTTATTTCTAGCTCTCCCTGAATTTGCTAGCTCTTCTAACTGCCCAAATGTTTTTCATTAAGTGAGACAGAATGAACCTCTTGGGCAGTGCCCTGGAAGGAAGTAAATATCCACTTCAGTCTCTCTTTTCTTCACTGGAGAAATCATAGGCTGAAGATACCTTTCTAGGCACTGTGCTGTGCCAACATGGGGAAGGTCAATTTGAACATATTGCAATGGTTTTTTTTGCCTTTTAAATGTTGTTTTTCTCAGTTTGGGTGCTCTTCTAGGGTGCTGTAACCTTTTCCTTGGTTCCAAAATTCTCATACAGGCATTTTAATGCATGGATAGTTGTTAAAATGGTGTTTTTGTGGGAGTACTAGTACTGCGGAGCTTGTATTCCACTATCTTGCTGATGTTCCACATATTTTTAAATGTTTAAGGTTGGATATCAAATCTCTGCGGTAGTTAGATTCCACAGGACACACTTAGAATAGGGATATAGCAGCTTTATTTGACAAGTCAGTATTTTCAATATGCCCGATAGGATATCCTTATAGTCTATTTAAACTTATGACACATGTTAGCCTAAACATGTACCAGGGACTACATTGTTTTTAAAAAGTCTTTGAGGGGTTCTGTGAGAAAAAGAAATAAAACAACTGCTACAAATGAATGGCAACAGTTTTCAATGCCTTGATGGTGGGTATTTTCTCCTCCAGGTGTTCAATATCACTAGTGATTTACAACCCAGCCTGAGCACACAGACATGCTCTTGGGAAAACCGTGTCTCAGAAAGGTTCCAGGAGCCACTGTGGTTGGTTGGTGGTTGGCTCCCTGGACTGCCTGGCTTTCTTGGGCAAGTTCCCAGGGGGTTGTGCCCTTCAACAGGGCCCCTTTGTGATAGTGTTGTGATATAAGATATGGCTGGCTTTGCTGGATACAACTCTGTTTCCCCAAACTCTTTCATTCCCACTCTTTTTCTAAGCTCCATCTATCCAGAAGCTGATCCTGGACAAGGATCTGCACTTTTTTTTTTTTTTTTTTTTTTTTTTTGCCAGTGCATAAAAGCCCCTGAGTGGTCCATGTCAGTGAGAACTCCTCTGAGATGGTGGAAGGACAGGCTCTCACCACAAATGATCAGAGAAATGGAAGGCAATGGTTGACTTTAGCAAGAATATGTGGTGAACGTAAGTGATAGTGATCCTTTCCAAGGAGTACACCAAGAACACTGACTCAGTCTCCTAGACAGCCAGTTCTGCTTTCACCCCTGCTGATCTGATATGCTGTGGTAAAGGCATAGTGGAAATAGATTTTGCAAACTTCTCCACCTGATACAATCATTCTACCTCTCATCTGAGATACATGTTTGTTTTGTCCAAGTCTCAGATCCTTGTCCACTTTGCCAAGATGTCACTAACAGGACTACCCAGAAAACTTCCAGAGAAGGATTTGAGACTTGAGCAAAGTAAATATGTATCTCAATTGAGAGATGTAAATCCTTTGAAAAACATAAACAACCAAATAAATTCATTTATTCCACAAATACTTTAAGTACCTGCTATGTGATAGGCACTCCTTAGGCACTTGTGCTACATATATTAGTAGAAAAACAGACCAAGATCACTGCCTTCCTGAAGCTTATATTTGTGCTAATGATCATAGATAACAAGTAGATATGTTCCTTGATTGACAATGGTTTCCCAATGAACCCACTATAAGTTGAAAATATCATTAAGTCAAGGGCCATCTTGGCACCTAATGTGGTACCTATATGATAACTAATGTGCCAAGCCCTGTTTTAAGTGCTTTACGTGTATTAACTCTTTTAATGCTTATCACAACCCTGCAAGAAAGGAACTATTGTATGCTGATGTACCACATATTGGAAAACCAAAAGAATCCACAGACTCTTTGAAATAAGTGGCAGGCTGCAGCCTACTCTGTGAGATGGGTGAAAGACTGTCAAGTCCCCAGAGTGTGAGTGAGGGAGAGTCTGCTTCTGCGTACACATTCCCACTGGGAAATCTGAAAATCCAGACTACAGGAGAAGGCCTTAACATTACCCAGAGCTAGAATGGATTTAGGGAGTTGTGTGAAATATGAAATTAGAAGCAGCAGTGGAAAGTGCCTTGCAGGCATTTCCAGTTTCCACTGTGAACTGAGGGAAGCCATTCCTGATGATATTTCACAAGGGCCCCGAGGGAAGTCAGCCAATGAGCTCAGAGAGGGATCACAGGGTGAAAGAAGCTCCCAACTCTATTTTGTGATTTAATCTTGGGTGGGGACAAACTCCCTTGACCGGAACCTTGTTCGGGTGGTCAGCAAGTGAAAAGTACACTGCAGACACCAGTGCAGGAGCTGGGCACCTGGCCTTGAGGGCAGATGGAGAAGGGCATGGCCTCAAAGCCATGGTTGCTATCTCTGCAGAGATGCTGCTGGCCTGGGGCAGGTCTGAGATGAGTGCAGACTGCCTGGATCTAAACCTGTTGCTGTTAGCAGAGCACTGCAGGATAAAGATTGGCCTCACCAACTTTGTGGGAGCCAAGGGAGGTTTACTGCTGCCTGCCACCCCCTACTCCCCTTGTGAACTCTTCTGTGCAGTAGAGGCAGTTATACTCTCCTCTATACCTTACCACAGTGGACTGAGAACCACCTCCCAACCTTCTCAGGGGCCTCAGCCTGTCCCGCACAAGGAGAGTCAGAGTGCAGAGCCACCTAACCCTACCTCCACCTGATGGTATCCTTCCACCTGCCCTGGTAGCTTAACACAAATGACATAAACTTTTGGGAGCTTTATAATCGCCCTCCACACAACCCGCCCCCTGCTTTACTTGAGAAACCAGAATACTTTCCCTGGGCCACTTAGGGAAAGCTCAAATCCCACTGCTACTACCACAGCTGGTGCTCTTTTGCAAGTGCCACCTTCTGAATGGAGGTTAACCAACACAGGCCAGTAGGCATCTCTAAATAGAATAACAGTGTGCCCAGGAAGGAGAAAACAACTGAGTGACCTCAGCCATTACCACCACCTGCAACACCCTGGCTAACCAGAGGTCCTGAGTATGTCCACATGAAAAGTTCACTACTATTATAACCAGAATTCAAGGAAGCCAGCACACTAAGTCTATCTACAACCAAGGAATGTCAGAGTCTATGTCATGACCCTGCCACCCCCTTCAGAGCTGGTGCTGGGATCCACTGCTGGGAGACTTGAAGACTGGCCACATCACTGGATCCCTTGCAGACATTCCCCAACACTAGCCCAGAGTCTGGTAGCCCTACTGGATGGCTAGACTCAGAAGAACAATAACAGTCACTTTAGTCTGGCTATCAGGAATATATCATGATCAAGTGGATTTCATCTCAGGAATGCAGGGATGGTTTAACATATGCAAGTCAATAAATGTGATACATCACATAAACAAAATTAAAAACAACTGTATGATCATCTCAATAGATGAGAAAAAGCATTTGATAAAATCCAGCATCCCTTTATGATAAAAACCCTCAATAAAATAGGCATAGAAGGGACATACCTCAAAGTAATAAAAACCAATTCAAAATGGATTAAATACTTCAATCTATGACCTCAGACTACAAAACCACTACCAGAAAACATTGTGGAGACTCTCTAGAACATTGGACTGGGCAAAGATTTCCTGGGTAGTACTCAACAAGTATAGGCAACCGAAGTAAAAATGGACAAATTAGATCACTTCAAGTTAAAAAGTTTCTGCACAGTGAAGGAAACAATCAACAAAGTGGAGAGACAACCCACAGAACGAGAGAAGAGATTTGCAAACTACTCATCTGACAAGGGATTAATAATCACAATATATAAGGAGCTCTACAGGAAAACATTCTGATAATCTGATCAAAAAATGGACAAAATATTTGAATAGACATTTCTCTAAAGAACATATACAAATGGAAAACAGGCAAATGAAAAGATGCTCAACATAATTGATTATTAGAGAAATGCAAATCAAAACTACAATGAGATATCATCTCACCTAGTTAAATGGCTTACATCCAAAAGACAGGCAATAACAAATGCTGTCAAGGATGTGGAGAAAAGGGAACCCTTGTATACTGTTTGTGGGAATGTGGAATTAGTACAACCATTGTGGAGAACAGTTTGAAAGTTCCTCAAAAAACTAAAAATTGAGCTACCATAGGACCCACCAATCTTACTGCTAGGTATATATTCAAAAGATGGGAAATCAGTATATCCAAGAGATATCTGCACTCACATATTTGTTGCAGCACTGTTCACAATAGCCAAGATTCAGAAACAACCTAAGTGTCCATTAACAGATGAATGGACCATAAAAATATGGTAATTATACATAATGAAGTAATATCTAGCCAAAAAAATGAGATACTGTTATTTGCAACAACATGGATGGAACCAGAGGTCATTATGTTAAATGAAATAAGCAAGGTACAGAAAGACAAACTTTACATGTTCTCACTTACTTGTGGAAGCTAAGCATTAAAACAAATGAACTCATAGAGATAGATAAAAGAAGGATGGTTACTAGAGGCTGGGAAGGGTAATGGGGGGTGGGGGATGAGGTGTGGATTGTTAATGGGTATAAAAAATAGAAAGAATGAATAAGACCTAGTATTTCATAGCACAACAGGGTGACTATAGTCAATATCAGGTAATTATACATGTTAAAATAACTGAAAGAGTATAACTGGATTGTTGGTAACACAAAAAATAAATGCTTGAGGGAAGAGATACCCTATTTTTCATCATATGATTATTACACATTGCATGCCTGAATGAAAACGTCTCATGTACCCCACAAATATACACCTACTATGTACCAACAAAAATTAAAATTAAAAAAGTTTAAAAAAGACTGACTCTTCCCCAATTAAGAGAACATTCCTCTTGCCTGAATGCCTTTGAGCTGGGTCATTGGCTTTTTCCTGCCTTCAGACTCAAACTAAAACATCAGTTTTGCTGGGATCTTAATCTTGTCATCCTTCAGACTGGAAATACAACATCAGTTTTCCTGGTTTTCATGACTTTGGATCCAGATTGGAACTATATCATTGGCCCTCCAGCATCTCCAGCTTGCTGACTCACCCAGCAGATCTGGAAATTTGTCAGTCTCCATAAATGCATGAATCAATTTCTTACAATACATCTCTTTCTCCATACATATACATTCCATTTATTTGCTTTCTGTGGCATACCATAATACATGCTCCTATCTTATCCTATATGTTACTACTGGACTTGGAGTCAGAACACTTGGGAATAACTTCACGGTTTTAGACAATTATTTTATCTCTCCTGGCCTCTATTTATATGTAAAATAAAAAATTGGATTAGGTAATCTGTACGCATCAATCTTCTATGGGTCTTCAACTCTGGGAATGTGTGTTCTAGCTTATGTAGCTGAGAAATAAAAACATTTGGCCAACCTAAGTAACTCCTCTTCCGTGTTTACAATGATTTCTGCAAGCAAGAAAGAGTATAGTGGTTTTGAGGGATAGACTAGGTATGGGTGATTCTGGATTCTTTGTCTATCTTTCTGTCCTTGACTATGCTGCCACTAATGTATGCTATTAGTGCAGCATAGAAGTACTCTAGACTGTTCCACTTTAAGCAGCCAGAAGCTCTGTACAAAATGGAATAAGCTTGTTTACATTTGCTTTGCTCCTTCATTTAATTTGGGGTAGATTTATTTTTTATTTTACTTGCTTTTTGAATTAAAAAAGTAATTTGAGCTCATTGTAATCAAACAAAACAAATTATATATATATGTTTATATATGTGTGTATATTATATACATATGCACATATTTGTATATCATACATACATGCATATATATGTGTGTATAGATATATAAATATAAAATATATATATGTGAAGAGTTTACACTCCTCCACTATCATCCCACCCCAGCAAAATTACCAGTTTGGATTAAAAACCAGTATATTGTAGTATTCTATTTTATTTGATATTCCTTTATTAATAGCAGCTATTTTATTTTTTGCATAGGCTTGTTGGTGATATAAAACACCTCTTGGGTCATGACCTGTTTCTTTTTCCCAGTTTTTCACTTGACAAATGTGTACATTCTTGTAATCACCACTCTGATGAAGTATAGGACACTTACAGCATCCCACAAGTTTCCTTTAGTCCAATACTGCCCCCAAGAAATAACCATGGTTCTCACTTTAATTATCACAAATTGAATTGAGCATGCTCCTGAATTTCATATAAATGGAATCATTCAGTGTGTACTTTTATTGTGACTCCTTTCCCCTAACATGATATTTTTGACATATATCTATGTTTTAAGATATATCAGTAGTTTGTTTTTTAGAATACTGTCCTATATTCCATTGTGTGTGTGTACATATGTAATATGTGTGTATATATCTATGTATGTATATATGTATTACTCCGTTTTCACACTGCTGATAAAGACATACTTGAGATTGGGTAATTTACAAAAGAAAGAGATTACAGCTCCACGTGCCTGGGGAAGCCTCACAATCATGGCAGGAGGCAAGGAGGAGCAAGTCCCATCTTACACGGATGGCAGGAGGCAAAGAGAGAGTGAGGAAGATGCAAAAGCAGAACCCCCTGATAAAACCATCAGATCTCCTGAGACTTATTCACTGCCACGAGAATAGTATAGAGGAGACTGCCCCCATGATTCAATTATCTCCCAGCAGGTCCCTCCCAAAACACATGGGAATTATGGGAGTACAATTCAAGATGAGATTTGGGTGGGGACGCAAAGCCAAACCATATCATTCTACCCCTGGCTCCTGCCAAATCTTATATCTTCACATTTCAAAACCAATCATGCCTTCCCAACAGTCCCCCAAAGTCTTAACTCATTTCAGTGTTAACGGTGCACAGTCCAAAGTCTCATCTGAGACAAGGCAACTCTCTTCTGCCTATGAGCTTATAAAATGAAAAGCAAGCTAGTTATTTCCTAGATATAACGGGGGTACAGACATTTGGTAAATGCAACCATTCCAAATGGGAGAAATTGGCCAAAACAAAGGGGCTACAGGATCCATGCAAGTCCAAAATCCAGTGGTGCAGTCAAATCTTAAAGCTCCAAAATGATCTCCTCCCTCCTGGTTGCTTTCACGGGCTGGTGTTGAGTGTCTGTGGCTTTTCCAGGCATACGGTGCAAGCTGTCAGTGGATCTACCATTCTGGGGTCTGGAGGATGGTGGCCCTCTTCTCACAGCTCCACTACGTGGTGCCCCAGTAGGAAATCTGTGTGGGAGCTGTGATCCCACATTTCCCTTCTGCACTGCCTGCCCTAGCAGAGGCTCCCCATGAAAGCCCTGCCCCTGCGGCAAACTTCTGCCTGGGCATCCAGGCATTTCCACACATCTTATGAAATCTAGGCAGAGGTTCCCAAACCTCAATTCTTGACTTCTGTGCACCTGTAGGCTCAACACCACGTGGAAGTTGCCAAGGCTTGGGATTTGCACCATCGGAAGCCATGGGCGGAACTCTACATTGGCCCCTTTCAGCCACAGCTGGAGCAGCTGGGACACAGCTTGAGGACCCTGTGCCTGGCCCAGGAAATCACTTTTTCCTACTAGGCCTCTGGGCTTGTGATGGGAGGGGCTGCCATGAAGACCTCTAACATGCCCTGTGGACATTTTCTCCATTGTCTTGGGGATTAACATTTGCTTTATTATTTATGCAAATATCTGCAGCTGGCTTGAATTTCTCCTCAGAAAATGGGATTTTCTTTTCTATCACATTGTCAGGCTGCAAATTTTTCAAAGTTTTATGCTCTGTTTCCCTTTTAAAATTGAATGCTTTTACCAGAAACAAGTCACCTATTAAATGCTTTGCTGCATAGAAATCTCTTCTGCCAGATACCCTAAATCATTTTTCTCAAGTTTAAAGTTACACAACTCTCTAGGGCAGGGGCAAAATGCTGTGTCTCTTTCCTAAAACATAACAAGAGTCACCTTTGCTCCAGTTCCCAACAAGTTCCTCATCTCCATCTGAGAACACCTCAGTCTGGACCTTATTGTCCATACCAGCATTTTGGGCAAAGCCATTCAACAAATCTCTAGGAAGTTCCAGCCTTTCCCATATTTTCCTGTCTTCTTCTGAGCCCTACAAACCATTCCAACCTCTGCCTGTTACCCAGTTCCAAAGTCGCTTCCACATTTTCGGGTATCTTTTCAGCAACACCTCACTCCACTGGTAGCAATTTACTGTATTAGTCCTTTTTTCATGCTGTTGATAAAGACATACCCAAGACTGGATAATTTGGAAAAGAGGTTTAATTGAACTTGCAGCTCCATATGGCTCGGGAAGTCTCACAATCACCGCGGGAGGCAAGGAGGAGCAAGTCGCATCTTACATGGATGGCAGCAGGCCAAGAGGAAGATGTAAAAGCAGAAACCCCTGATAAAACCATCAGATCTCATGAAGCTTATTCACTACCACGAGAACAGTATGAGGGAAACCGCCCCCATGATTCAATTATCTCTCACTGGGTCCCTCCCACAACATGTGGGAATTATGGGAGTACAATTCAAGATGAGATTTGAGTGGGGACACAGCCGAACCATATCTATAAATATATCTACACCTAATCTCACAATTTATCCATTCTACTATTCATGTATATTTGGGTTGTTGCCAGTTTTTGGCTCTTATAAATAAAATGGCTGTGAACATTTGCAACAAGGCTTTGGATAGTCATATAAGCTATATTCTCTTGGGTAAATATCTAGGATAGGAACCACAGGAGAGACACATGTTGAACCTTAACAGATAATACCAAACTTTTTCCAAAGTGGTTGAACAAATTTAAATTTCCAAAAACAACATATGAGAATTCCAGTTGTTCCACATCCTCCCTATCACTTGGTCTTGTTAGTCTTCTTTATTTTAGCCATTTGGTTGGGGAATAGTGGTAACTCATTTTGGTTTGAATTTATCTCTGTTTATATTTTCTTTTGTGGAATAGCCTCATTTAGGAGTTAGTGGCATTTCTCCCTTGCAAGGAAAACCAGGTTTTGAAAGGTTCCAACAAATGTAAATACAGACACAGAGGAAGAGGGCCAGGGAGAAGCATCTCTATCTACCCCAGTTTTTCACAGATTCCATCACAAAAACCTAGCCACCAGTCATTAAGAGCTTAAACTAGGTCACAGTTCTTGAATCCATACCAGGTAAAATACAGTCTGAGTTTTCTAAATCCAAACCTCTCACTGGGCCTTAGAGGTGGAGTGGCTTTTACATGTGGATTACACAGTTTAATTAAAGATACTGGTTTGGAGAATAAGAAGACTGCTTGAGGACACCCAAGCCTTCTTCAATGTAAAGCAGAAATCCAAACTTGTTGGTTCACAAGATGAAATATTTTATTTGGCTTTCATGTTGTTGTAGTTTTGAGGCCAGCATTTCAAAATTCAGGCATTTCCTATGAAAATCATTTGCATCTGTCTACAATCAGCTGGAGCTCAGTAGCAGCTGGCTCCACAGTCCTCACTACTTTTTTTTGCTCTCTGACATGGAGGAGGCTTGGTGTCAGGTTTTCTGATGACAGACTCACAGTATTCATTTATGTTACCCATTTTGTACCTACAGGTAATTGAATTTGTGGCCTGATGGAAAATACTGTTATGGAAAGGCAACAGACTCAGACCTTTTCAGAGTATCATTTCCTAATAATTTACATGAATGGGAGAGGAGAGAGAGAGAGTTTAAAGTCCTGAGATAAATTGCTTTTCTTCTTTTTTTAAAAATTTATTTATTTTTTATTATACTTTAAGTTCTAGGGTACATGTGCACAACGTGCAGGTTTGTGACATATGTATACATGTGCCATGTTGGTGTGCCGCACCCATTAACTCGTCATTTACATTAGGTATATCTCCTAATGCTATCCCTCCCCCCATTGCTTTTCTTATCAGCTCCTTAGTGCCCTAAAGTTAGAAAGGTACTTCTCTACAATTTTACATAGCTCAAATATGCCAAACTAGCTACAGAACCTTTAGCAAGCTCTAAGTGGCCCCTTTTCCATTATGAGATAGCAGTGCATTGTGACATGGAGTTCAGGATCATATCTAATAACAGAAGAAATGTGGATGCTCCTGACAGAAGAGAAGTTCAGTCTTTTTAAAATGGAGCAATCTTTTAGAAAAGATTTTATTCTTGGACTTTCAGAGGGTTTCATCCCTTTCTTGACCCAGTTGAGAATGACCTACCACTCCAGCTAACAAGGAAGTTAACTGGGAGAGGCAATAGTAGTGGCTTCCTTCTTAAGTGTAGAGCAGGGTTTCAGTAGTTCAGTGCACCAGAAGCACATAAAGGGTATGCTGATTTCAAGATCTCTGGGCCATACCCCCAGAACAAGTCCTCTAGGGAGCTTGTTAAAATGCAGATTTTATTCATTAGGTCTGGAGTGTTGTCCCCAAATTTACATTTCTAATAAGTTCTCAGGTGCTGCAAGTGCAGCGGTCGGTCCAGGGACAACACTTGGAGAACCACTGGTGAAGTTCTTAACCACTGGTGAAGAGGGATAACTCACAGGTTACTATATTAAGGATTTATATTCCAGCAGGGTTAGACAAAAATTATAACACAATAGATTTAATTGAAGGTTCTAAATACATGGCTTCCATTGCTAATTAGCCTGATTTTTTTTTTCTGTAAACAGCTCAGGAATTGGAAAGGTTTAATAGTTTTTTTTTTTTTTTTTTTTTTTGCTGTTGTTGTTGTTTGCTTGTTTTTTAGAGGGAGACAGGACACAAAAGCAATCAGTGAATACTTGACTCAATTGAAACTGAGACCTAAATTCTTCAGTTCTCTCTGGGGAGTCACTTCAGTAGCCAGTCATAAACACTCTACTCTCTGGTTTTGTTGCTGAAGTTTGGAAGTCCCCATGATAGATCAGAAAGTGCTGGGCTTGCATGACATTGGAAGGGACCACTGTTAAACAGCAAGACCAGGCCAGTTCTAAAACTAGAATGGGCAAGCTGGAAAACTGGTAAAATGATTCCTTCTCTCCCTGGTGAGTTAAAAGGTAGGATCTTGCTCTCAAGAACTACTCTAGAGCCTCTCCCTAGGGCATTCCCTCTCTGTTTCTCTGTCTCTGTCTTTCTCTTATTTTCATTGCAGTCAATCATTCTAAGGTAGCCAATGTATATCTTTTTGTGTTTTTGAGAAATCTGCATAAATTTTCAATTTATATAAGTGGTGTTGTCAATCTCACTCTGCTTTTCCCACTCAGATGGAAGATTTTATGACTCATCTACCTTGATAGGTGCACCCCTAACTTCAGCAAGCATCAGAATCACCAGGGGATGTTAGAAAAATACAGATTTCTGGTTTACTTTAAGAGATTTTTTTTTCAGCAGGTTCAGGATAGGGCCTAGAAATCTGCATTTTAAACAAATTTCTTGAGGTATAATCAACTTACCATAAAATTCACCTATTTTTAAGTATATACCTGTTTTAGTAAATTTGTGGAGTTGTGAAACCATTACCATGATCTAGTTAGAACTCTGCATTCTTTTTTAGGATCAATATTAAAGATGTTTTAATGGCACCAGATGAAAAGTATACCCAAGTGTAGAGGATTATATAAATTTCAACTACAGACCAGACAGTTTCATTTTTTTAGCAGCATAAATGGTAATATTCATTAGTTTACGGTTTTCAGTTTCTCATTAGTCTTAACAATTTTCTTTTTTCTCCCAAACAGAATTATGAGTCATAGATGAAAATCTTACAGCCTGTTCTCATCTTTTACATCATTGCCTACATTGTGCGAAAACTATAGTAACTGTTTTAATAACTTTGCAATGTCTAAAAACAAGTAAGGACAATGTACCACTGTCATATGGGATTTAGTAAACAATCTAGCTGAGTTAAGAATGTACCCTTGGCTAGGTGCAGTGATCCTAGCAGTTTGGGAGGCCAAGGGAGGAGTATCTCTTCACCTAGGAGTTCAAGACTAGCCTGGGAAGCATAGTGAGACCTCATATCTACAAAAAATAAAAATGAAATTAACCAGGTGTGGTGGAGCATGCCTGTAATCCTAGATACTCAAGAGGCTGAGGCAGGAGAATTGCCTGAGCCCAGGAGTTCGAAGCTGCAGTGAGCTATGACTGAGCCACCACATTCTGGCCTGGGCAACAGAGTGAGATGCCATCCTCTAAAAAAGAAAAGAAGAAGAGAAAAAGAATGTAGCCTCAACAGAGAATTCTTTATTATGTCAAAAGGAGCACAACGAAAACACCCCCAACAATACATAAACATATATATAAAATGTAGAATATCTCCAATATTTTTACTTTATATGGCAGCATGCCAATATATGCAAGAGAACATATTGATGGGGCAAGGGGAAAACTGATTTGGGCAATGACTTAATTAGTCAGGCATTAACATTCAGAGACCAGGTAAATAGCCATTTTAATCAGAAAAGCAATATGAGAAGAGTTCCTATGTAGCTGGGATTTACATACTTCATTCTCTGTTTCTGGTCATTTCATCCACAGCTTGACTGTTGTCAATCATGGTTCTTTCCCTTTGGAGTGGTACTATAAAGGTACAGAGAATGCCCATCTCAGTACCAAAATTTCACCGCTAAAAATCATCATAGGACAAAGCTTAAAAAAAAAGTATGCCAGATTTCAGAAATATTTACCCTAATAATTTTTAAGAAAGCTTACCATAAATACTTCCAAAAACATAGAACTATGCATTTTAACAAGCTTCCCAGAGCTTGCAATGCAGCAGGTCTTCAGACTGCACTTTCAGCATTCTACAGATGAAAAGTATGTGTTTCGGGACTCCAACAGATGAGAGCTCAAAGTCCCACTCTGCCACTTTTTACTAGATCTCCTCATAGCACCCAGCTCCTTTATGCTCTTACTCTCTTATTCCTCACTTGCCCTGTATGCTAGCCTTTTAGAATGTGTGCTTATGACTCCCACTTCTCTCATTTATCTTTGCTTTTGGCCCTCTCTCCCACACACCAACAATCCCCTGCTAGATGAACTCCATCGAAAATGCATATTCCAACTCAGACAGTTTGCACATTCTCTGATTCCTGTTCTTTGAACTCACTTTAAAAAATACTTTTCTAAACTCTGCAAAGTGAGATCATATGAAGGTTATATAAGCTTCATATCACAGCATGGCATGTTGATCAGCCAGGGAGAGTGGTGTTGCTTGATTGGGAAAGACACTGTTTCTCCATGTGAAGTAAACAAGGCTCATCCCAAAAAGCCTTAACTGAATGGTTCCTGAGGAAGAGGTGAGCCATGGGTCTCAGTCAGTCTACATCTATCTGCAGAGCTGCAAGAGCAGTACAATAAAAAATTTGGACTTGTGACCTCATATATAAAGCACCGTTTGTCAAAACACAAGGAACAGTACCTCAAGTTCTGTCTGGGGCCTAATTCAGGCATGAAAACCAAGCAGCTTCTGGTTTTCAGGTAGATGCTGGGATAGATATCACTCATAGGTACATCAGACTCTGGGTCTACAGACAAAATCCAAAGTTCCAGATTACTATTAAATGCAACCTAACGAACCGCTGAAAATTATCGAGAGATTTAAATTCAAGTAGAAATATTTATTATGCATTTATAATGCACCAGGCACATTAGTTTTTGAGTCCTTGGAGTATATCATTAAAATCTAATAAATAAATTCAGTAAAGTTGCAAGCTACAAAATTAATATACAAAAATTACTATTTCTATATGACAATAATGAACTAGCTGAGAGAGAAATCAAGCAGGCTCCAGAATAAAACCGTATAGGATTGCACTTCACCAAGGAGATGAAAGATCTCTACAACAAAAACTAAAAAACACTGATGAAAGAAAGTGAAGTGGACACAAACAAATGGAAAGATGTTCCATGTTCATGGAATGGAAGAAATAACATCATTACAATCATTGTACTGCGCAGAACAATCTAGAGATTCAATGCAACACCTATCAAAACACCAATGTCATTTTTCTTTTTTTCTTTTGAGATGGAGTCTCACTCTGTTGCCCAGGCTGGAGTGTGGTGGCACGATCTCAGCTCACTGCAACTTTCGCCTCCTGGATTCAAGTGATTCTCCCACCTCAGCCTTCTGAATAGGTGGGACTACAGGCGCATGCCACCACACCCAGCTAATTTTTATATTTTTAGTAAAGACGGGGTTTTGTCATGTTGGCCACGTTGGTCTTGAACTACTGATCTCATGTGATCCACTCCACTCGGCCTCACAACGTGCTGGGATTACTGGCATGAGTCAGTAATTTTTCTCAGAAATAGAAAAAACAATCCTAAAATTTGTATGGAACCATGGAAGAGCTCAAATAGCCAAAGCCATCCTGAACAAAAATAACAAAGCTGGAGGCACAAAATCAATTCAAGATGGTTTAAAGACTTAAATGTAAAACATGAAACTGTAACACTACCAGAAGAAAACATAAGGAAAACACTTCAGGATATTGATCTAGATAAAGAATTTATTGCTAAAACTTCAAAGCACAGGCAATACAAACAAAAATAGATAAGTGTGACTATATTAAACTAAAAAGCTTCTGCACAGCTAAGAAAATAGTCAACAGAGTAAACAGAGAACCTGTTGAATGAAAGAAAATATTGGTAAACTATTCATTTGTCAGGGGAGTAATATCTGGAATATATAGGCAACTCAAACAATTAAACAGTGAAGAAACAATAATTTCATTTAAAAGTGGGTAAAGAACATGAATAGACATTTCTCAAAAGAAGACATACAAATGATCAACAGGCATATGAATAAAATGCTCTACATCACTTATCATCAGGGAAATGAAATCAAAAACCTTAATGAGACGCCATCTTACCCCTGTCAGAATGGGTACTATTAAAAAGACAAAAAAAAAAAAAAAAAAAAAATACATGCTAGCGAGGCTATGGAGAAAAGGAAATCCCCCAAATACTATTGGTGGGAATGCAAATTAGCACAGCCACTATGGAAAACAATATGGAGATTTCTTTAAAAACTAAAAATAGAACTACCATGTGATCCAGCAATATTTGCTTAAATACCACTACTGAATATTTATCAGAAAGAAAAGACATAAGTATTTCAAAGGGATACTTGCATTCCAATGTTTATTGCAGCACTATTCACAATAGCCAAGATATGAAATCAACCTGTGTCCATCAATGGATGAAGGGTGATATTATTTGAATTTGTGTCCCTGCCCAAATCCCATGTTAAATTGTAATCCCTAATGTTGGTGGAGGTACCTAGTCAGAGGTGATTGGATCATGGGGGTGGATTTCCCCTTTGCTGTTCTCATGATAGTGAGTGAGTTCTCATGAGATCTGGTTGTTTAAAAGTGTGTAGCACTTCTCCTTTATGCTCTTCCTCATGCTTGAGTCATGTAAAACATACTTGCTTCCTCTTAGCCTTCTGCCATGATTGTAAGTTTCCAGATGTCTTCACAGCCATGTTTCCTGTACAGCCTGTGGAACCATGAGTCAATTAAACCTCCTTTCTTTATAAATTACCCAGTCTCAGGTAGTTCTTTATAGCAGTGCGAGAATAGGCTAACACAGAAAATTGGTACCAAGAGTGGGGTATTGCTATAAAGATACCTATAAAGCTTTGGAACTGGGTAGCAGGCAGAAGTTGGAACAGATTGGATGGCTCAGAAGATGACAGGAAGATGAGGGAAAGTTTGGAACTTCCTAGAGATTTGTTGAATAGTTTGGATCAAAATGCTGATAGTAATATGGACAGAGATGGCTAGGCTGAGAAGGTCTCAGATGGAAATGAGGAACTTATTGGGAACTGAAGAAAAGATCACTTTTGTTATGCATTAGCAAAGAACCTGGTAGTATTGTGTCCCTGCTCTAGGGATTTGTGGAACTTTGAACTTGAGAAAGATGATATAGGGTATCTGGTAGAAGAAATTTCTAAGCAGCAGTGTTCAAGGCGTGGCCTGGCTGCTTCTAAAAGCCTATGCTCATACGCATGAACAAATACATGACCTGAAACTGGAACTTACATTTAAAAGGGAAGCAGAGCATAAAAGTTTGGAGAATTTGCAGCCTCACCATGTGGTAGAAAAGAAAAACCCATTTGCAGGGGAAGAATTGAAGCAGGCTGCAGGAATTCGCATAACTAAAAAGAAGGGAAGTACTAATAGCCAAGACAATGGGAAAAAGGCTCTGAAGGCATTTCAGAGATCTTCATGACAGCCCCTCCCATCAGAGGCCCTGAGGCCTAGGAGGAAAGAATGGTTTTGTGGGCCAGGTCTAGGTCCCCCACTGCTCTGTGCAGCCTCAGGACATGGTGCCCTGAATCTTGGCAGCTCCTGCTTCAGCTGTGGCTAAAAGGGGCCACTGTCTCAGAGGGTGCAAACTGTAAGCCTTGGCAGCTTCCACATAGTGTTAACCCTGCAGGTGCACAGAGTGCAAGAGTTGAGGCCTGGGAGCCTCTGCATAGATTTCAGAGGATATATGGAAATGCCTGGATGTCCAGGCAGAAGTCTGCTGCAGGGCAGAGCTATCATAGGGAACCTCTACTAGAGCAGTGTGGAGGGGAAATGTAGGGTGGGAACCCCAACACAGAGTCCCCACTGGGGCACTGCCTAGTGGAGCTGTGAGAAGAGGGCCATCATGAACACTAGATACACTGACAGTTTGCACCGTATGCCTGAAAAGACACAGACACTCAACACCAGCCCTTGAGAGCAGCCATTGGAGATGAGCCCTGCAGAGCCACAGGGGCAGAGCTGCCCAAGGCCTTGGGAGCCCACCCCTTGCATCACTGTGGCCTAGGTGTGAGACATGGAGTCAAAGGAGATTATTTTGGAGCTTTATGATTCAGTGACTGCCCTGTTGTGGTTTGGACTTGCATGGGGCCTGCAGCCCCTCTCTTTTGGTTGATTTCTCCCTTTTTGAATGGGTGTGTTTACCCAATGCCTGTACCCCTATTGTATCTTGGAATTAACTAACTTGTTTTTTACTTTATAAGCTCATAGGTGGAAAGGACTTGCTTTGTCTGAGATTAGTCTTTGGACTGTGAAGTTTTGAGTTAATGCTGAAATAAGACTTGGGGGACTGTTGAGAAGGGATGATTGTATTTTGCAATGTGAGAAGGACATGAGATTTGGAAGGGACCAGGAGCAGAATAATATGGTTTTGATTTGCATCCCAACCCAAATCTCATATCGAATTATAAACCCCAATGTTGGAGGTGGGAGGTGATTGGATCATGGGGTTGGATTTCCCCCTTGCTGTTCTCACGATAGTGGGTGAGTTCTCATGAGATACAGTTGTTTAAAAGTGTATGGCGGCCGGGCGCGGTGGCTCAAGCCTGAAATCCCAGCACTTTGGGAGGCCGAGGCGGGCGGATCACAAGGTCAGGAGATCGAGACCATCCTGGCTAACATGGTGAAACCCCGTCTCTACTAAAAAATACAAAAAACTAGCCGGGCGAGGTGGCGGGCGCCTGTAGTCCTAGCTACTCGGGAGGCTGAGGCAGGAGAATGGCGTGAACCTGAGAGGCGGAGCTTGCAGTGAGCTGAGATCTGGCCAGTGCACTCCAGCTTGGGTGACAGAGCGAGACTCCGTCTCAAAAAAAATAAATAAATAAATAAATAAAGTGTATGGCACCTCCCCCTTCACCTTCTTCCTCTTGATCCAGTCATATAAGATGTGCCTGCTTCCCCTTCACCTTCTGCCATTATTGTAAGGTTCCCGAGGCCTCCTCAGCCATGCTTCCTATGTAGCCTGCAAAACTGTGAGCTAATTAAACCTCTTTTCTTTATAAATTACCCAGTCTCAGGTAGTTCTTTATAGCAGTGTGACAAAAGATTAATGCAAATGGATAAAGAAAATGTGGTATATAAACACTTTGGAATACTATTCAACCATAAAAAAGAATGAAATCCTGTCATTTGCAGCAACATGGATGGAACTGGAGATAATCATATTAAGCAAAATAAGCCAGGCACAGAGAGATAAGTATTTTATGTTCTCAGTTATATGTAAGAGTTAAATAAGTTGATCTCATAAAAGTAGACAGTAGAAGGATAGACACCGGAGATTGGGAAAAGTATGTGGGTGTGATGGGGGGAATAAAGAGAGGTTTGTCAATGGGTAAAAACATACAGTTAAATAGAAGGTATAAGTTCTAATTTTCGATAGCAGAATAGGGTGATTATAGTTAGCAAAAATATGTTGTATACTTCAAAGTAGCTAGAAAAGAGGACTTGAAATACTCCCAACAAATAGAAATGGTAAATACTCAAGATGATGGATACCCCAAATATCGACTTGATCACTATTCATTCTATGTAGGCAATAAAATATCACATACATCCCATAAATGTGTAAAATATTATGTATCAATTTAAATAAGGTAAGAAAATGTATCAATGAAGGTATCAAACTAAAATACAGATACTTTGATCTTGGTCCAAGTTCTTACCAGTAAGAGTCACTAGGTTTGAAACGAGGCTTAAGTTCTTAAGCTCTAATTCAGTAGGACTGAGGTGAGGCTTCAAGTATGGCTGAGGAAAGACAGGGTTTGGAATCATGGCTTTAGAGTATGGGTTCTTAAACTTTTGTTTTCTTGGTGTCAAAACCACAATGCAGACATGCTGGTTGCTATTTACTGTTACTATTAAGCCCTGTCCTGTGATGATAACTTCAGGATGCAGCTTTTTTTTTTTTTTCTTTTCCTCCAAGCCTCCTGTCACGTCACGACTACCCATCTTACTCCCCAGAATGAGTTGCTGTGTAACTGAAATTCAGCATTCCAACCATTATGAGACCCCAGGGGTTCCCTGTAAGTTACATTGTTTTTGGCTCACTAGTCTGGTATAAAATCTCAAAGAGAAACTGAGAGTGTCTATGTTTTCCAAAAAATGATACAGGTGCCTTTTATGGTAGTCAGGATCCTAACTACTATACACGGAGGGGCCATATAGCCAGGAATGCAGGTGGTAAGAGCAGTCCTAGACTAATAGTCAGCAAGAAAATAAGAACCTCAGTTCTACAATCATAATGAAGTGAATTCTGGCATGACGACACCAACTTGGAAGAGGATCCTGAGGTTCAAATTAGAATGCAGCCCAGCTGACACCTGAATTTGGGCCTTGGGAGACCTTGAGCAGTGAACCCAGTCACACTGTGCCTGGACTTCTGACCTACAGGACTGTGAGTTCTGTAGATAGGTGTTGTTTTAAGCCACTCATAAAAAACTAAGTGGTAATTGATTGTGCAGCAACAGGAAATGAATACACACTTTTATGGAGAAAGCTTCTTCCGTACTGTCTTCAAACTAAAATAGGTATCACAATCACTTGGAAGGAATTGTTAAAAATACATATTCCTGGTCCTACCCCCAAAGAGTTTGATTCAGTATGTCTGTAATAGATCTATTTAGCAAACTCTTCAGATGATTCTTTTACTATTGGGTTGAGAACCATAATATGGGAAGCAAGCTAATTCATTGGTTTCTTCATATTCCTGAAATGCCTCATGGACTGCTTTGAGGTAGAAGAGAATTCGGGTCGGGGGTTGGAGGTCTGTTAAATAGGATGCTGGAGCAGAGTTCTTGGGCTCACACTCCAAGTTGAAGCAGAAAATTGCTCTTTCTTTTAATTTTTAGATGTCAGTTTTCACCTTCCCCCATCTCTCATTTATTTGATATATTAGGCTTTCAGGCAAGATTTCCTTTAAAAGGAGTGTTCTAATACTTAGGAAAAAAACGCTGCAAAAACCTTAAGGGTGAATTATGCCCTGAAAGTTTATTTATTTATTTTGCCAAGACCTGTCTTTTGTGTTGGACAGAATGTTGGATGTAAGGTGCTGGGGGAACCAATATATGGAAGATGTCTCTTATCTTTTTTGCTTACCAATATATGTGCAGTGCCTAGTGAAGTATTTGTCATGTACATTTTATAAGGTGCTCAATAAATGTTTGTTGAACAAATAAATGAATAGCACTAATTACATTGTGTTATAATTATTAGTTTACCTGTTGGCTTTCTCAAACAAACTATGAGCTTATTGAGAGCAGAAACCATGTCTTGTTCATTGCTCTATCACCTGCACCTTCCACATGAACTTATACATAGTAGGCACCTAGTATTTGTTGAATGAATAAATGAATACAAATCAAATATAAAAACTTGTCTATGGCAATATAGACTAAACATAGTAGATTCATAAACAGAACTGGCAGTTGCTGTTTTCTAAACTTGTACTGATTGCACAAGCCGTAAGACCCCCCCCCCCCCACCAAAGAATGAGACATTTTTGGTGCGTGGGGATTGGTCAATACTTCTGTGACCTCATCTTTGCCCGACCTTCTGCTTTGGCAGGCTTGGTTTCCAGGTTTACTGACAAATGTGCTGGACTGTTGTTTCCTTCTTAGCAAACAGTCAGATGAGATGGATTGTAACTGGAATCTGAAAGGGACACTAGAAAATCCCCTGTATGTTCTCTCCAAGTACAAATACCACTGAGTGGGGGAAGTCTCAAATTGGTATTTCTCCACTCAGAGTGAGTAACTTGAATTAGATGATCAGGTCCCTTTCATCTACTACCTAACTTTAACTTGCTGTAATTGAAAATTAAGGCTTTAGTGGGAGGACATTGTAGATCCTGGTCATGTACTGCAGAGGTAGGTTGGCCATCTAGAGGGCAGTGGGCAACATGAGCTGAGTGAGGGTCCAAAGACATTATGTGTTTGGCAGGGCATTAACATGGAAGACACCAGCTGTGATACTACACTTCTTATACATTTTATTTTACCAAGAGTCGACTTGGACTCAATTAATAAACCACGCCAGGCCAAATATTTAAGCACCAACTTTGATATAAAAGATTTGGCTGCCCCTGATTGGAGCTACCACTGCATAAGGTATGATTCTACTAACCCTATACTTCCTCATCATTTTAACCTACAGAGGATTTTTTTCTTCACTTCTCACAAGTTGTATGAACCTTGTCTGTAGGTCAAGAATCATTTTGCTAAGCATTGTGCATTATCAGACCTGGAAACTTTATGCTGATTACTAGGGTCATTAGAGTTGAACACATGTCTTAAGAATGAATGGGGACAGCACAGCAGTGTAGTTGGGAAAACACACAATGCTGTTTATTAGCTTCAGAAAAAATAACGTACTTTTGCTTTAGTTTTTTATCTGTTAAAAAAGTATAATAGCACCTGCTATTACCCCATAAAGTTGTTGTAAATATTAATAAAGATTATGCATGACAAAGTCTAATGAAAATTATACCAAGTTATAAAAATAGAAAGTATTTCTCTTTAAAATAATGGACTTTTTAGAGTAACCATATAATTTCCTTCTAATTCACAATAAATTTTGAAGTTACATAATTATTAACAGTTATTAATTGATCTGCAACAGGCATAAAATCAGAATGTCCTAGGTAAATCCAGACTATGGTAACCCTTGCATTGATATTTATTTCATTCTCTCTTTGGCTCCTTTCTTACCCCTTAACTCTGAAGTGCTCTTCTTTATGTTTTAGTTCAGGCATCCTATACAGGGAAACAGGAAAACGTATGTGTGTGACTGTCTGTGTGTGTGTGTGCATGTACGTGTATGTTCTTTGAAATATCTGATCTAGAAGAAAGTTGAGCCATGAATAAACATGTCATTATTATAACTTAAAGATTCCCAAATAAATAGCACAAATGCTCAGGTTTGGCTACTGATCGATTACTCAAATGGGCTCCAGATTTTCTCTGGGCTCTTTTTGTTCCCTTCTCTCTAATTCAACAGTCCTTCTACCTCTGACATGTTGCTAAGTATAGTGCTAGGCAGAACCACCAAGGGTGTCTGGGCAGCCTCCCCAGCTGAGCAACCAGAGACCGAGGTCTGGGGCACATCTTGGATGAGTACCCAGTGGAGAAGTAGAGAAGTAGGTGATTTTTTAAAAAAAATTAATTTAATTAAAACTTCCGTGATACATGTGCAGGATGTCCAGGATTGCTACATAGATAAACATGTGCCATGGTGGTTTGCTACACCTATTAACCCATCATCTAGGTATTCAGCTCAGTATGCATTAGCTATTTATCCTATGCTCTCTCCCCACCCCTGTGACAGGCCCCAGTGAGTGTCGTTTCCCTTCTTGTGTCCATGGGTTCTCACCATTCAGCTCCCACTAATAAGTGAGAACATGAAGCGTTGGTTTTCTGTTCCTGCATTAGCTCCCTGAGAATAATGGCTTCTAGCTCCATCCATGTCCCTGAAAAGGACATGATCTCATTTCTTTTTATGGCTGCATAATGTTTCATGGTGTACATGTACATTTTCTTTATCCAGTCTATCATTGATGGGCATTTGGGTTGATTTTACATCTTTGCTATTGTGAACAGCACTGTAATGAACATAAGCGTGCATGTATCTTTATAATAGAATAACTTATATTCCTTTGGGTGTATACCCAGTAATGGGATTGCTCAGTCAAATGGTATTTCTGGTTCTAGGTCTTTGAGGAATCGCCACACTGTCTTCCACAATGGTTGAACTAATTTACATTCCCACCAACAGTGTACAAGTGTTCCTATTTCTCCACAGCCTTGCCAGCATCTATTGCTTTTTACTTTTCTTGACTTTTTAATAATTGCCATTTTGACTGGTGTGCAATGGTATCTCACTGTGGCTTTGATTTTCATTTCTCTAATGATCAGTGATATTGACTTTTTTTCATATATTTGTTGGTCACATAAATGTCTTCTTTTGAGAAGTGTCTGTTCATGTCCTTTGCCCACTTTTTCATGGGGTTTCTTTCTTGTAAATTTGCTTACGTTCCTTGTAGATTCTGGATATTAAATGTTTTTCAGGTGGATAGATTGCAAAAATTTTCTCCCATATTGTAGGTTGTCTGTTCATTCTGATGACAGATTTTTTTTTTTTTTTTTGCCATGCAGAAGCTCTTTAGTTTACTTAAATTCCATTTATCAATTTTTGCTTTTGTTACAATTGCTTTTGAGATTTTGTCATGAAATTCTTGCCCATGCCTATGTCCTGAATGGTATTGTCTAGGGTTTCTTCTAAGGTTTTTATAGTTTTGGATTTTACATTTAAGTCTTTAATCCATCTTGAGTTAATTTTTTGATAAGGTGTAAGGAATGGTCCAGTTTCAGCTTTCTGCATATGGCTACCGGTTCTCCCAGCACCATTTATTATATAGGGAATCTTTCCCAATTACTTGTTTTTGCCAGATTTGTGAAAGATCAGATGGTTGTAGATGTGCAATCTTATTTCTGAGAATCTATTCTTTTCCATTGGTCTATGTGTCTGTTTTTGTACCAGTACCATGTTGTTTTGGTTACTGTAGCCTTGTATTATAGTTTGAAGTTGGTAGCATGATGTCTCCAGCTTTGTTTTGTTTTGTTTTGTTTTTGTTTGTTTGTTTGTTCTTTTTTTTCCTTTGCTTTGGATTGTCTTGGCTATGTGGGCTTTTTTTTTTTGGTTCCATATAAATTTTGAAGTAGTTTTTTTTTTCTAATTCTATGAAGAATGTCAATGTAGTTTGGTGAGAATAGCATTGAATCCATAAATTACTTTGGGCAGTATGGCCATTTTTATGATATTGATTCTTCCTATCTGTGAGCATGTAATATTTTTCCATTTGTTTCTGTTCTCTCTGATTTCCTTGAGCAGTGTTTTGTAGTTCTCCTTGAAGAGGTCCTTCACTTCCCTTGTTAGCCATATTCCCATATATTTTATTCTCTTTGTGGCAATTGTGAATGGGAGCTCACTCATGATTTGTCTCTCTGCTTGTCTATTGTTGGTGCATAGGAATGGTTGTGATTTTTGCACATTGATTTTGTATCCTGAGACTTTGCTGAACTTGCTGATCAACTTAAGAAGCTTTTGGGCTGAGAAAATTGGGTTTTCTAGATAGAGGATCATGTTATCTGCAAACAGAGTTTGACTTCCTCTCCTCCTACTTGACTACACTTTACTTCTTTCTCTTGCCTGAATGCACTAGCCAGAACTTCCAATACTGTGATGAATGAGAGTGGTGAGAGAGGGCATCTTGCCTTTTGTCACTTTTCAAGGGGAATGCTTCCAGCTTTTACCCATTCAGTAATTGGCTGTGCTTTGTCATAAATGACCCTTATTATTTTGAGGTATGTTCCATCAATACCTAGTTTATTGAGAGTTTTTAACATAAAGGGATGTTGAATTTTATTGAATGCCTATTCTGTGGCTTTTGAGATAATCATGTTTTTTTTTCTTTAATTCTGTTTATGTGATGGATTATGCTTTTTGATTTACATATGTTGAACAAAGCTTGCATCCCAGGAATGAAGCTGACTTGATCATTGTAGATATGCTTTTTGATGTGCGGCTGGATTCAGTTTGCCAGTATTCTATTCAGGATTTTTGCGTTGATGTTCATCAGGGATATTGGCCTAAAATGTTTTAAAAAAATTTCTGCCCTGTTTTGGTATCAGGATAATGCTGTCCTCATAAAATTAGTTAGGGAAGAGTCCTTCTTTTTTAATTGTTTGGAATAGTTTCAGAAGAAATGGTACCACCTCCTCTTCATATCTCTGGTAGAATTCAGCTATAAATCCATCTGGTCCTGGGCTCTTTTTGTTGGTAGGCTATTTATTACTGCCTTAATTTCAGGACTTGTTATTGATCTATTTAGGGATTCAACTTTTTCCTGGTTCAGCCTTGGGTGGGTGTGTGTGTCCAAGAATATATCAATTTCTTCTAGATTTTCTAGTTTATTTGCATAGAGGTGTTTATAGTGTTTTCTGATGGTTGTATTTCTGTGGTGTCAGTGGTGATATCCACGTTATCATTTTTTGTTGTGTCTATTTGATTTTTCTTTTTTCTTCGTCATTTGTCTAGCTAGTGGTGTATCTATTCTATTAATTTTTTCAAAAAACAATCAACTCCTGGATTTGTTTATTTTTGAAGGGTTTTCATGCCTCTATCTCCTTTGGTTCCACTCAGACATTGGTTACTTCTTGTCTTCTGCTAGCTTTGGAGTTTGTTTGCTATTGGTCCTCTAGTTCTTTTAGTTGTGATGTTAGGATGTCAATCTGATAACTTTCTAGACTTTTGATGTGGGCATTTGGGCTACAAATTTCTTGCTTACCACTGCTTAACTGTGTCCCAGAGATTCTGGTACATTGTCTCTTTGTTCTCATTGGTTTCAAAGAACTCCTTGATTTCTGCTTTAATTTCATTATTTACTCAGGAGTCATTCAGGAGCAGGTTGTTCAATTTCCATGTAGTTGTGTGGTTTTGAGTGAGTTTCTTGGTTTGGGGTTCTAATTTGATTGTGCTGTGGTCTGAGAGACTGTTCGAGACTGTTTGTTATGATTTCTTTTCTTTTGCATTTGCTGAGGAGTGGTTTACTTCCAATTATGTGATTGATTTTAGAGTAAGTGCCATGTGGTGCCAAGAAGAATGTATATTCTATTGTTTTGGGGTGGGGAGTTCTGTACATATCTACTAGGTCTACTTGATCCAGACCTGAATTCAAGTCCTGAATATCTTTGTTAATTTTGTGTCTTGATGATCTGTCTAATGTTGACAGTGGGGTGTTAAAGTCTCCCACTGTTATTGTGTGGGAGTCTGAATCTCTTTGTAGGTCTCTAATAACTTGTTTTATGAATTTGGGTGCTACTGTACTGGGTGCATATATACTTAGGATAGTTAACTCTTCCTGTTGAATTTAACTCTTTACCGTTATGTAATACCCTTCTTTGTCTTTTTTGATCTGCATTGGTTTAAAGTCTGTTTTGTCAGTCACTAGGATTGCAACCCCTGCTTGTTGATGCTTTCCATTTGTTTGGTAGATTTTCCTCTATCCCTTTATTTTGAGCCTATGTGTGTTTTTGCCTGTTAGATGGGTCTCTTGAATACAGCACACCAATGAGTCTTGATTTGTTATCCAGCTTGCCATTCTTTTAATTGGGGCATTTAGCCCATTTACATTTAAGATTAACATTGTTAGCCGGGTGCGGTGGCTCACGCCTGTAATCCCAGCACTTTGGGAGGCTGAGGCGGGCGGATCACAAGGTCAGGAGATTGAGACCATCCTGGCTAACATGGTGAAACCCCGTCTCTACTAAAAATACAAAAAAATTAGCTGGGCGCGGTGGTGGGCGCCTGTGGTCCCAGCTACTCCGGAGGCTGAGGCAGGAGAATGGCATGGGCCCGGAAGGCAGAGCTTGCAGTGAGCTGAGATCCGGCCACTGCACTCCAGCCTGGGCGACAGAGCGAGACTCCGCCTCACAAAAAAAAAAAAAAAAAAAAAAAAAGATTCACATTGTTAAGTGTGAATTTGATCTTTTCATCATGATGCGAGCTGGTAGTTTTCCAGACGTGTTTATGTAGTTGCTTCACAGTGTCATTGGTCTTTGTACTTCAGTGTGTTTTTGCAGTGACTGGTAATGGTTTTTCCTTTTCATATTTAATGTTTCCTTCAGAAGCTCTTGCGAGGCAGGTCTGGTGGTTATGAATTCACTCAGCAATTGCTTGTCTGAAAAGGATTGTATTTCTCCTTTGCTTATGAAGCTTTGTTTGGGCAGATATGAGATTGTGGGTTGAGAATTCTTTTCTTTAAGAATGTTGAATATTGGCCCCTTATCTCTTCTGGCTTATACGGTTTCTGCTGACAAGTCTGCTGCTTGTATGAAGGGCTTCCCTTTGTAGGTGACCTTGCGTTTCTCTCTGACTGCGCTTACCTTTTTTTCTTTCATTTCAACCTTGGAGAATCTAATGATTACATGCTTGGCATTGATTGTCTCATGGAGTATCTTACTGGGGTTATCTGGATCTCCTGAATTTGAGTGTTGGCTTGTCTTGATAGGCTGGGGAAGTTATCTTGGATGATACCCTGAAGAATGTTTTCCAACTTGGTTCCATTCTCCCTGTCACTTTCAGGTACCCCAATCAGTCATAGTTTTGGTCTTTTTACCTAATCCCATAGTCCTCGGAGATTTTGTTCATTCTTTTCATTCTTTTTTTTCTCTAATCTTGTCTGCCTGTCTTATTTCAGCAAGATAGTCTTCAATCTCTGAAATTCTTTCCTTCACTTTGTCTATTCAGCTATTGATACTTGTGGCTATATTGTGAAGTTCTCGTGTTGTGTTTTTCAGCTCCATCAGGTCATTGTGTTCCTCGTGAAACTAGTTATTCTGGTTAACAGCTCCTGTAATGTTTTATCATAGTTCTTAGCTTCTTTGCATTGGGTTAGAACATGCTCCTTTAGCTCAGTGAAGTTGGTTATTACTCATCTTCTGAAGCCTACTTCTGTCATTTCATTAATCTCAGCCTCAGCCCAGTTCTGTGCCCTTGCTGGAGAGGTGTTGTGATCATTTGGAGGAGAAGAGGCACTTTGGTTTTTTGAGTTTTCAGAGTTTTTTGTTGATTCTTTTTCATCTTTGTGAGTTCACCTAGCTTCAATCTTTGAGGCTGCTGACTTTTGGATGGGGGTTTTGTGGGGACTTTGTTGATGCTGTTGTTGTTGTTGCTTTCTGATTGTTTTACTTTTAAAAGTTTAGCTCCTCTTCCATTGGGCTACTGCAGTTTGCTGGGAGCCCACTCCAGACTCTATTCTCCTGGGTCCCTCCCACACCTGGAGGTGTCACCAGTGGAGGCTGCAGAACAGCAAACCTGACAGCCTGCTCCTTCCTTGGGGAGCTCTGTCCAGTGGGGCACCACCCTGATGCCAGTGGGAATGCTCCTGTATAAGGTGACTGGTGAACCCCTTTGGGAGGTCTCACCCAGTCAGAAGGCATGGGATCAGGGACCTGCTTAACAAAGCACTCTGTCTGACCCTTGGCAGAGGGGTGTGTTATAATGGGGGGAATCCCACTTGTTCAAACTGCCCAGATTCCTCAGAGCGAGCAAGTGAAAAGACTAAGTCACCTGATCCACAGATACTGCAGACTCCTCTCCCGCTAGGGGCTCCATCCCAGGGAGATCAGAGTTCTATCCATAATCCCCTGGCTGGAGTTGCTGAAATTCCTGCATGAAGCCCCTGCCTGGTGAGGAGGTATGGGTCCAGTTCTGGCCTAGTAAGACAGTCTCATCACAGTGTGCCACAGCTGCTGTACTGTGCTGTGGGGAATTCCTCCTGGGTACAAACCACCCAGTCTCCCCTCCACTGGCAGGGGAAAATGGCAGACTAGAGTTGCAGTGGTGGCTGCCGCCCCTCCCCCCAGGAGCTCAGTCCTCTTAGGCAGCAGGCAGCTGAGGTGATGGCAGCCACCACTTTCCTAGAAACTTGGTAGTCCTGGTCTCCAACTGAGTGGCTGCCGAGAATCAGCACAGCACTGTGCATGGGACCCAAGGCCCTGGTGGTGTGTGCTCATGAAGGGATCTCCTGATTCATGGGTTGCACAGATCTGTGGAAAAAGTGTGGTTTCCTGGGCAGGGTAGCACAGTCACTCACTGCCTCCATTGGCTGGGGGTGGGAGCTCTCCTTGTCCTGTGCAGCTACTGGATGGGTTGTCAGTCCATCCCATTTTTCCTCACTCTCTGTGGGTTGCACCAACTGACTAGTCAGTCCCAGTGAGAGAACCTGGATACCTAAGTTGCTGGTGCAGGATTCACCTGCTGTTTTCATTCTCCTTGGTGGGCGCCTCTGACTGCAGCTGTTTCTAGTTGGCTATATTGGCCCCTCCCCGCAATGTAGCTGATTTTAATTCTTACAGCAGAATAAGCAAGTGAACAGCATTGCTAAGGCTTTCAGCTTTGGGAGCGTCCTTGTCTTTTCCTGTTAGGATTTGCTCCAAAATTTCTACCAAGGATGGAGGAAGGAACTCACCCTGCTTTTGGGGATTGAGAAGGCTACCCTCAAATGGAGATAAGTGAGAAACAATAAAGGCAAAGGCCAAGTGGTCTGCTGAATTTCCACTTTCTCATTCTCTTCATGATAAGCACCAAATCTGGAAGGCTGCATGAGCATATGTGAAAAAATTCATTGGTTAAAGTGAAATAAAATGTAGAGAACAATTAATCTGACATGGATTTAATAGTAGGTGGTTCTTATATAGCTGTTCTATCAGCAGGCACATACATTACGCCATTGACAGAAATGAACATAATTGGAATTGCTTTTAGATAGTTATAAAAGTATCTCTGATGCTAATTTATAAAAAACCCAAACCACCTTGGTTTGCCCCATGTTATGGCACACCCAGGCTAGTATAACAACCACCCAGGCAGTGTTTTTGCCTTCATCCTTCACATCATCCATGGTACCTGAATTATAATGCTCTTCTATTCAAAGACTGTAAATGGCTAGATTTTGCCTTCTAAAATCCAACACTAACTGATGTTCCCTGCTTAATCTTTTGCTACTCTCTTACTGGCACCCTTTCCTTTAGCCACGTGGACAGATTATTATCTTATGAGCATATTTTTAATGCCAATTTTGCATGATGTATCTATCCCTCTACCTATATTGCCAAATTGCATATATAAATTTTACCTGAATGAGTGGAAAGAATACAGACCCAGATGACAATACATCTGGATACTAGTTGTGGCACTGCCATTAACTTTCCATGTGACTATAAGAAAGCTAATTCATTTCTCTGAGACTCACCTTTCTAGGTCTCTAAGGTTCTTTCTAACTTGAAAAGTAAAAAGAGAAAATCATAGGGTATCAAAAATAATGCTACCTGTTTTCAAGGTCTAGTTCAAGTACCATTGTAATCCACAGCTCATGGCTTACAATGTTATGAGCTTCCACAGTGCTTCTTTTCTGAACCAGTGTGTGTATATGTATAGGATTGCAAGATAGCTGCTTTAGCTCTAGTCTCATCCCCTCTGCCAAAGGGGGAAAAAGAGTGAAGTCTTAAGTCTCAATTTCCTCTGATTATACCAACCATTGAATCAATAACTGTGGCTGAGGAATGTAATAAACTGCTTCAATTAGACCTGGATCACATGTTCCACCCCCTAAGGCTAGATGTGAACTGAAGTTGGGAAGGGGAAGACAAGGATCATTGCCAAAAGAAGGCGGAAACAGATTCTGGGGAGGCAAAATCCACAACACTGTCCCATGGAATTTGTCCATACTGCACTGTATAGTGGTTATTTGTGTACATGCCTTATAATATCATTCATTCATCCAACATGTATTTTTAAGCAACTATTATGTGCCAGGCATAGTGTTAACTGTAGGGGATTCAATGGTGAACAACACTCAGTGCCCATCCTTATAGTATTTGCATTATAGTGAGGAAGACAAACATACAAATAGAGTAAATAAATAAAATGACTGTTAGTTATAGTAAGTATTTGAAGAAAACAAACAGGATGTTGAGAAAAAAATAATGGGGAAGAACTACTTTACGTAGGATGCTTAGGGAAGATTTGTCTGAGCTGGTGATAATAAAGGGGGGCCATTTAGGGAAAGATTTGAAAGTAATTGCATTTCAGGTAAAAGAAAAAGAAAATGCAAAGGCACCAAGGAAGGAACAAGCTTAGTGTATTCAGTGAACAGAAAGAGGATGGGAGTGTCTAGTTCATAATGAGAAGGGTAGTCTAGAATGAGTTGGGAGAGGCAGGCCAGATAATGTAGAGCCTTAGTGACCATGTAAATTCTACTTGTCTTCAAACTTCTTAAGAGAGAAACGATGTCTTATTTATTTTTATAACTTGCAGTCCTTATTTGTGTGTGTGTAGGGAGTGCATTCAAAATAGGACTGTGTATTTCTTATCATAATATCCTTGAACAAATGAGAAAAGCTTCTGGTAATTAATCCTGCCTATTGTCTGAAAGAAATTTACTTTCCACTCTACTTTTCTATCATGGCCTCAATTCTCTTGGGTCTTCCAAAAATCTCCCTTGTCAGGACATTCTATCTCTTGCGGATTTTGTTTTGTTCTTGGGCTGGTGCTAAGATCTTTAAACATAAAATCTTTGATAAAGACAAAGTATCATTGGCCTTTTGATATGAAGTGGCCATTGACATAATCACACAAGAAAGAATGTAGTAATCTGTAAAAAAATACAAAGAAATGCATTTAAGGCAGAAAATAAAACTCATGAGTAGGATTGGGTGGCCTTGGGAAAACAGGTTTGAACAATTTCCCACTAGGTTGAGTAGCCAAAGTGGCAGGAATCCCTCCGTGGTAGTCCCTCAGAAAAGTACACTAAGTGCAGGTAAGACTGCACAGATTATTTAGAAAGGCATAATTGCTCCCTACCCAGGGAAGTTCAGCTATGATTAGAACACAGGAAACAGGCAAGACAGTTAACGATCATGGATCTTGGTTGATACTTGTGTGGAATTAGAAAATTATATTCCATAGTTTCTCAGGCATAGTCATATCTTACATTGATTTCTATACAGTTTCAGCTTTCATTCTGTTTTGTATCTCTGGCTGGGGCTATTTTCTAAGCCCTGTTTATTGGAAAACACTAAATTTTCCCTTCACCTGGAAATTAGATATTGCCACATTTCTCCATGTTGTCATTTATACATAGGTAGTTCTAAAAAGAAGCTCTTGTTTTAAAATTCAGGAGTCCCTCCAACTTACAAAGGCCTTCACTTGAATTGCAATCTGTTAGCTGCATTCTCAAAATAGGAATTCAAAAATGTGGTATTTGTGGTTTGCAAGGTTGCGGGTGAGGGGGAAAGGGAGAAAGAAAGGAAGTAAGAGGGGGTTTGTGGAAGAAGAAGCTCCATTCTTGCCCCTTCTGTTACCTGCATATTCCCGAGAAGAGACTACATGCAAATGATAAGGTAGGATTAGAGGTTCCTTCTAATCAAAAATCAAATGTTCATTGAGCATCTATTGTGGGGTCTTCATCTGGAAAGGGAGAGAGGATTTCTATCAGCAGAGGAAAACTTTACATATTGAGAGAGAAAAGTGGTGATTTCAAGTGGTTAATGAAGTTAAGTTAAAAGTGACACATCAAGGTCACTTCCAAGAATACCGAATAGGAACAGCTCTGGTCTGCAGCTTCCAGCGAGATTGACACAGAAGACGGGTGATTTCTGCATTTCCAACTGAGGTACCTGGTTCATCTCATTGGGACTGGTTTGACAGTGCATGCAGCCCACCGAGGGAGAACCGAAGCAAAGCGGGGTGTTGCCTCACCTGGCAACAGAAGGGGTAGAGGATTTTTCTTTCCTAGCTAAGGGAAGCCATGACAGACTGTACCTGGAGGAACAGTACATTCTTGCCCAAATACTGTACTTTGCCCACAGTATTAGCAACTGGCAGACCAGGGGCTTCCCTCCTGTGCCTGGTTTGGGGAGTCCCACACCCATGGAGCCTTGCTCACTGCTAGTGCAGCAGTCTGAGATCAACCTGTGAGGCTGCAGCCTGGCAGGGGGAGGGGTGTCTGCCATTGCTGAGGCTTGAGTAAGTAAACAAAGCAACCAGGAAGCTCAAACTGGGTGGAGCCCACCGCAGCTCAGCAAGGCCTACTGCCTCTGTAAACTCCACCTCTGTGGGCAGGGCGTAGATGAACAAAAGGTAGTAGACAACTTCTGCAGACTTAAATGTCCCTGTCTGACAGCTCTGATGATAGCAGTGGTTCTCCCACCACGGCATTTGAGCTCTGAGAACGGACAGACTGCCTCCTCAAGTGGGTCCCTGACCCCGTGCAGCCTGACTGGGAGACACTTCCTGCTAGGGGCTGACAGACACCTCATACAGGCGGGTGCCCCTCTGGGACGAAGTTTCCAGAGGAAGGATCAGGCAGCAATATTTGCTGTTCCACAATATTTGCTGTTCTGCAGCCTCTGCTGGTGATAACCAGGCAAACAGGGTCTAGAGTGGACCTCCAGCAAACTCCAACAGACTTGCAGCTGAGGGCCCTGACTGTTAGAAAGAAAACTAACAAACAGAAAGGAATAGCATCAACATCAACAAAAAAAGGACATCCACACCAAAGCCCCATCTGTAGATCACCAACATCAAAGATAAAATGTAGACAAAACCATAAAGATGGGGAGAGCACAAAAGCTGAAAATTCCAAAAACCAGAGTCTTTCTTTTCCTCCAAAGGATCACAGCTCCTCGCCAGCAAGGGAACAAAACTGCATGGAGAATGAGTTTGACGAGTTGACAGAAGTAGGCTTCAGAAGGTTGGTAATAACAAAATTCTGTAAGCTAAAGGAGCATGTTCTAACCCATTGCAAGGAAGCTATAAACCTTGAAAAAAGGTTAGACGAATGGCTAACTAGAATAAACAGTGTAGAGAAGACCTCAAGTGACCTGATGGAGCTGAAAACCACAGCATGAGGACTTCATGATGCATGTACAAGCTTCAATAGCTGATTTGATCAAGTGGAAGAAAGAATATCAGTGATTGAAGATCAGATGAATGAAATAAAGCAAGAAGACAAGATTAGAGAAAAAAGAGTGAAAAGAAATCAAAAGAGCCTCCAAGAAATATGGGACTATGTGAAAAGACCAAATCTATGTTTGATTGGTGTACCTGAAAGTGATGGGAAGAATGGAATTAAGTTGGCAAACACTCTTCAGGATATTATCCAGGAGAACTTCCCCAACCTAGCAAGGCAGGACAATATTCAAATTCAGGAAATACAGAGAACACCACAAAGATACTCCTCAAGAAGAGCAACCCCAAGACACATAATTTTCAGATTCACCAAGGTTGAAATAAGGAAAAAATGTTAAGGGCAGCCAGAGACAAAGGTCGGGTTACTCACAAAGGGAAGTCCATCAGACTAACAGCGGATCTCTCGACAGAAACTCTACAAGCCAGAAGAGAGTGGGGGCCAATATTCAACATTCTCAAAGAATTTTCAACCCAGAATTTCATATCCAACCAAACTAAGTTTCATAAGTGAAGGAGAAATAAAATCCTTTACAGACAAGCAAATGCTGAGAGATTTTGTCACCACCAGGCCTGCCTTACAAGAGCTCCTGAAGGAAGCACTAAACGTGGAAAGGAACAACTGGTACCAGTCACTGCAAAAACATGCCAAAATGTAAAGACCATCGAGGCTAGGAAGAAGCTACATCAACTAACGAGCAAAATAACCAACTAACATCATAATGACAGGATGAAGTCCACACATAACAATATTAACCTTAAATGTAAATGGGCTAAATGCTCCAATTAAAAGACACAGATTAGCAAATTTGATAAAGAGTCAAGACCCATCAGTTTACTGCATTCAGGAGACCCATCTCATGTGCAGAGACACATGTAGGCTCAAAATAAGGGGATGGAGGAAGATCTACCAAGCAAATGGAAAATGAAAGGCATGGATTGCAATCCTAGTCTCTGATAAAACAGACTTTAAACCAGCAAAGATCAAAAGTGGCACTATTCACAATAACAAAGACTTGAAACCAACCCAAATGTCCATCAATGATAGACTGGATTAAGAAAATGTGGCACATATACACCATGGAATACTATGCAGCCATAAAAAGGATGAGTTTATGTCCTATGCAGGGACATGGATGAAGCTGGAAACCATCATTCTCAGCAAACTATCACAAGGGCAGAAAACCAAACACCACATGTTCTCACTCATCGGTGGGAGCTGAACAATGAGAACACACGGACACACATTGGGGAACTTCACACACTGGGGCCTGTTTGGGGGTCAGGGGGAGCTGGGGGAGGGATAGTATTAGGAGAAATACCTGATGTAAATGACAAGTTGATGGGTGTAGCAAACCAACAAGGCACATGTATACATATGTAACAAACTTGCACATTGTGCACATGTTCCCTAGAACTTAAAGTATAATAAAAAAAATCCAAAAAAAGTGACACATCATTTGATTCTATTTGGAACATTCCTGTTTGCAATGAATGCTTGATAAAGCAGACTCTCAACAGGTCAGTCTGAAGCTGCTATTCACCATATGCCCACATTTACCATGCACTCATTCAGCTAGATGTGGGGAATACACTGTAATATTTCAGAAGGATTGCCAGCATACATGGGTCTCTATATCAAGTTCACCTCTAAGGGATTCTGCCACCTGAAGTCAGGTGGATATGGATATACCCAAAGCTCTGGAAATAAGAGCTTTCCCAAGAGTTTTGGTGTATCTGTGGGGGTAGGAAAGGTGACAGCAAAAGGAATGACCATGGCCTTATCTAGCCACAGGAGGATGGCAGCTGAGCCGCATTACTTGATTCATTAATTCCACATTCATCGATCATCTACTGTATGCCAAGTACTGGGCTAGGTGCTAGGATAACAGAGATAAATAAGACATTGCAGAACTTGTAGATGCACCTGGGAGAGACAGTCACATAAGCACATTATTGCAATATGATGTACCAAAACTTCAAGGTACAATGACAATAGGAATGAGGGAAAATGCCACAAAGAGAAGACACTTCAGAAAAATTAACTGACAAAGCGTGATGATGATTCATCCCTGTGATGAAAGAAAGGAGTCGAGTTCTGTTTTATTCACCATTTTACCTCTAGCATCTTTCAGAAATGTAGTTGGACAGAGGACTACTCCTCTTCCTTTTTTCCTGTTATCTGTTTATCATTCAGCTTGTCTATTCCGTGCCAAACACTATGCAAGGTACTAGTGATATAAAATTATATAAGATATTGTTGCTTCCCTTGAAGAGCTCACAGTATAATGAAAGAGGAAAATGAGTGAACAAATATATATTTAGATGTATCATTGATGCAATACTGTGCATGATGGACTAAAGGAGTAACTCTGGAGATTATTGCAACAGATGAAAAATATTAATGTCCTGAACTGAGGCAGCAATACTGAGGATAAGTCCAAGGAAAGGATAAACCAGGTATTTAGAACATAGAATTGGAAAAATGTAGCAAATAATTGCAGTGGTGGTAGGGGATGGTGAAAGGAAAAAAAAAAAATCGAAGTTGAATAAATCCTAGATTTATAGCTTTGGTGACTGGATGCTACTATTAATATAGAGACAAAGAATTCAAAAATAAAAACAGATTTGGAACAAGAGTTAAGATAAGATATTAAGGCTTTGATTACAGAGTTGTTGAGTTTGATGTTTTTGTGGGATATCTTGTCACAGATGCCCAATAAACTTTCAGATATTTGAGTCTGATGCTCAGGAAAAACATTAAAATCAGGGATAAAGATTCAGGAATCTTTAGCTTACTTGTAATAGTTACAGTTGGAGGGGTGGCTGCGATAACCCAATAAGATTATGTAGCATGAGAAAAAAACCTGAGAAAAAAACAAAACATAAATATTGAGAAAAAGAAAAGACCCCATATGCAATTCACTTTACAAAATGCTCTTTCCCTTTGGAAGAAGAGATAGAAAAGTATTTAATGGGAGCCAGTGACTCTCTGTTTAACTTGGAATTCAGCATACTATGTGTGTATGGTTCATGGCATAGTCTATACCTTGATTCTTCAGCCATACGTCATAGGTCAGTCATGGTTGACCCTGATTCCCAGTATGTGTGAATATTATGAGGGGACTGGTTGGAACTAGGGACCAGTCCTGAGCAGTTTTCTGATGAAGGATTTTTTCCTGACATAGAAGTTATTTTCCCTTAGAAAAGAAATCCCAAAAGGAGATGATGGAAAAAGGAAACCATGATTATGATGGAAGAGGGATAGCGGTAGGTGAGAGATTCAACCACGAATCACTCGGCATACAGATCAAATGGCCTTGTGGTCAGGAACAAAACTGGAGCTTTCTTCTCATATGGGTTAGGATGTAGGCCTCGTGTGTGTGTGTGTGTGTGTGTGTGTGTGTGTGTGTGTGTATTCCTTCATGTTTGGGGCACATTCACAAAGCCTATTTATCTCCTTCTTAATACCAGTAGTGGATCTTGCCCATTCTTTATGGAAGGATTGACAGCCTAGTAGCCATCTGGATGTCTGGATAAAAACATTTTAATAATCAAAAAGCTGGTTTACACAGGTTTTAGTTGCCATGTAAACAATCAGAAATGATAGAATCACTTCATGCATTACCATCCTCTCTCTGAATAATTGATACTGCTTTAGCAAACTTGGAATTTACCTAAGTCAATTTTTTTCATTGGAATTTTAGTAGAACATGAAAACATGGTTGTGTTCACATTTTATTCTTCATCAGAAAGTACTATAAGTTAAGGCAAATTGTGTGAATGCAGTTGTTTTAATGTATTAAGGTATAATTTATACACAATAAAATGCACAACACCTTAGTGTTCAATTACATGAGTTTTGAAAATTATGTACACCCAAGCCTGATAATTTTATCAACTGCTCCCATTTTCTCTGAATATTTTTGCACAGGGCTTTCAGGAAAATTCTCTACTGGCTAAGAGCTTCCCAGGCTCAAGACTTTCACTCAGTTCTCCCAAATGAGTAGGTCAGGGTGTGTCTGTTCCTTGACCTTCCTTCTTTCCTTGGTCTGGGTGCCTGGATCACCTAAACTTCATGAGCTCATTCTTGTGCTGCTACAGCCCTTTCATTTTGCCTATAGCAACCAGGATGCTTTCTAAAAAATTTAAAAAGTGGCTCGCATTATATTTTGATCACAGATACTTTTATATAAAATAGGAAGCCCCTCCTTTTTCTCTTTCATAGCACCCTGTTTTTTTCTCTTTATAGTATTTAACACCACCTATAATTATATTGTTTATCTTTGTATCTCCAACACTTAGCACCATGCCTGTCATAGAGGAGTTTTAAAATAATTGTTTTTTGGCTGGACACATTAATTCAATCATTATTTTATTAACAAGTTGATCTCCCTACATTGACTCTTGCTGTCTTTCAATCCATTTGCAACCCTGAAGTCAGATTCACCTTTGAAAAATGTATGGTTGATTATGTGACTTATCCTGCCCAAAACTCTTCAATAGCTTTATGTTTTAACAAAGTCCAAATTTTTTAGTGTGACTGCTTTCCTCAAGATAGACTAAGTTGTGCAGTGGTAACAAACTAACCCATAAATCTCAACAGTGATTTGTTTATTGATCATTATATATTGCTGATATAGGCTGGGGAGAAAAAAAGGGGACTTGTTTCACAGTCACTCAGGTTGCCAGGCAAATGGAGGCACCATGTTACAGCTCAGTCATCTAGAGTATAGACACATTCTATTTCAGAGACTTTGTTCTTCACAAATTGTTTCTCTACTAATAGCCTTTATCAAACCTAAGAGAACTAAATCCTAATGTAGTAAGGCAACTGTTGTATATAACACATTCATTATTTTCCTATGCATGTATAATGTTATTCATTATGAACTATCCTTAGGAGAATTAAAATGATATTTACACAAATCATTTTCTGTGCTCTGTGGTTCAGTTGAGAAACCTCGGTTGAGAAAGGCTGCAAATCTAGGAAACTTCCTGGCACGTGATAGGTGGTGGATCTGTGTCTTTCTCTTTTTTGTAAAATGAAGGAACCTATAAATGTTAGGTCTAGCAGGGATCTTGTAGATCATCTAATCTATTGGCTTCTCACCCCTGACTAAGCCTTGAAATCACTTGAAGAACTTGTTAAAAATTCAGATTCTTAAGCTCCTCTTCTAGAGATTCTGATTCAATACATCTGGCAGAAGGAACCAAGAATGTACATTTTTAAACAATGCCTCCAGTGATTTTCATGTGGCCATTTAATTACTGCTTTCGGAGTATAGGCAGGCATTTGAATGCCACCATTCTAGTTTAAACCATTCATTTTCACATTTGGAGTAGTCGCTGTCTGCTAGATTCAGAACACAATTCGGAATAAGAAATTTGTGTCTGTTTGTTGGGGAGGGGTTGGGGGTAGGGGTCCAATGTCCAAGTCAGTTTCTTATAAGGCAATACTCTTACCCTTGAGTTTTAAAAACAATTCCTGCTAGAATTAAATTGAGTCACAAGAAGTCTAGATGCTTTCCAAGGTCTTCTTGAGTTCTAATATTCTGGGGAATTGGACTTTTAAGCCAGAGCTTTACTCCCAAATTAAGGAAAGCAATTGGAGCAACTGCTCTTAGGAATTATACCATCTTTTCCAAAAAGATGGGAGAAAGAGCAGGAATAAATCTGGCTGTGTTGGAAAACACTGTGTAATTATGTTTGTTTCCAATGTCAGATTAACCAAGAGTCCCAGAAAAATCACACAGAGACCCTTCAGGAGTCTACCAAGACAGTTTATGCCTATGCTAATCTCCTAAATCTGAAAAAAGTCAACTGTAAGTCCAGGATTGTATTCTGGGTTATATTCATTGGCCTAACACTGGTCTTTCCTTTCCAGGATTATGTCTTTCAAAACATGCCAAGTCCAGAAGCTTAGCCATACTCTGAAGCTTCCTGGGATATTTGGCTGAATAATGGAGCATAGCCTGTAATTGTTTAGGGCCTGAACAGAGGGCTCAGAAAGCATGCTGGGATAGACAGGTGCCAGCTCAGTGGAGAGATTAAGTGTTTGGCTCACTTTTCAAACTCCACTTCATTTCACTCGTAGTTAAGAGAGAAGAGCTTTTCCTTGTTATTGGAAATAAAACAAATTTTAAAACAGTTCCAATGTGCAATTCCTTACATGAGTCCCAGCAAGCCACAGCGAGAAGACTTTGTGTGTTTGGTGCAATCATTTTTCTTCATGGTTTCCAGGACATGTGTATTAATATAATAAACTTTCAAAGCATGATTTATGTTGTTCATAGACCAACATTTCCCAAACTATATTCTGATATATTCCAGTCTTCCAAGATGCTCTGAGAAAATGAATTCCAATAAATTTGCAATAAATTTGGTAAAGCTGCATGTTTTAAAACTGATCTTGTTACTTTGCATATTATCCTTAATTAGGCACCGAGAAGCCCTGAAGTAAGGAAATCTGTTTATCTTTGTTAAACTCATCAGGTTCTCATCACATAAACATAGTACCTTCCCTTAGAGGAATACCTTTTGATATATTGTGGATTGCTACTTGGAAAATGCTTTCAAAGACTAAATGACATTAGGTGCCTCTGGAAATCATCCAATGCAACATGAAACTTACAATCGGGGCTTATTTTTATTGCACACATGAAACCATTTCTGTCATTACCTAGGTCAGAAAGGAAAAACAAATCTTTTATTTATTGAAAGGACCAGTACAATTATACAGTAATGAGCAGTGACATTTCTGTAACACTTTCTTCTCAAGGAATTTCCCAAGCAACATGCAATAATTTTTCAAAAGGGTGTTGCATTAGAAGTCCAAAGACCTTTTGACTTAGGATTGTCTTGGCAATGCGAGCTCTTTTTTGGTTCCATATGAACTTTAAAGCAGTTTTTTCCAATTCTGTGAAGAAACTCATTGGTAGCTTGATGGGGATGGCATTGAATCTATAAATAACCTTGGGCAGTATGGCCATTTTCACGATATTGATTCTTCCTATCCATGAGCATGGTATGTTCTTCCATTTGTTTGTGTCCTCTTTGATTTCACTGAGCAGTGGTTTGTAGTTCTCCTTGAAGAGGTCCTTTACATCCCTTGTAAGTTGGATTCCTAGATATTTTATTCTCTTTGAAGCAATTGTGAATGGAAGTTCATTCATGATTTGGCACTCTGTTTGTCTGTTACTGGTGTATAAGAATGCTTGTGATTTTTCCACATTAATTTTGTATCCTGAGACTTTGCTGAAGTTGCTTATCAGCTTAAGGAGATTTTGGGCTGAGACAATGGGGTTTTCTAAATATACAATCATGTCATCTGCAAACAGGGACAATTTGCCTAAGTGAATACCCTTGATTTCTTTCTCTTGCCTGATTGCCCTAGCCAGAACTTCCAACACTATGTTGAATAGGAGTGGTGAGAGAGGGCATCCCTGTCTTGTGCCAGTTTTCAAAGGGAATTTTTCCAGTTTTTGCCCATTCAGTATGATATTAGCTGTGGGTTTGTCATAAATAGCTCTTATTATTTTGAGGTACGTTCCATCAATACCGAATTTATTGAGCGTTTTTAGCATGAAGGGCTGTTGAATTTTGTCAAAAGCCTTTTCTGCATCTATTGAGATAATCATGTGGTTCTTGACTTTGGTTCTGTTTATATGCTGGAACACTGTTGGTGGGATTGTAAACTAGTTCAACCATTATGGAAAACAGTATGGCAATTCCTCAAGGATCTAGAACTAGATGTACCATATGACCCAGCCATCCCACTACTGGGTATATACCCAAAGGATTATAAATCATGCTGCTATAAAGAGACATGCACACGTATGTTTATTGCGGCACTATTCACAATAGCAAAGACTTGGAATCAACCCAAATGTCCATCTGTGACAGACTGGATTAAGAAAATGTGGCACATATACACCATGGAATACTATGCAGCCATAAAAAAGGATGAGTTTGCATCCTTTGTAGGGACATGGATGCAGCTGGAAACCATCATTCTTAGCAAACTATCACAAGAAGAGAAAACCAAACACCGCATGTTCTCACTCATAGGTGGGAACTGAACAATGAGATCACTTGGACTCGGGGAGGGGAACATCACACACCGGGGCCTATCATGGGGAGGGGGGAGGGGGGAGGGATTGCATTGGGAGTTATACCTGATATAAATGATGAATTGATGGGTGCTGACGAGTTGATGGGTGCAGCACACCAACATGGCACAAGTATACATATGTAACAAACCTGCACGTTATGCACATGTACCCTAGAACTTAAAGTATAATAGAAAAAAAAAAAGAAGTCCAAAGACCTGTCTTCTCCACCAGCTCTGCCACTAACTAGTTGTGTACCTTTATACCAGTGGATTAACTTCATGGGTATTAATTTGGTGATCCATAAAATAGGAACAACAATGCCTTCCTTATCCACTCCATAGGCTTCTTGTGAAGTTCAAACATGAAATATATTGGATAATTATTTCCTACTATTGTGAAAGGGCACAAAGACAGTGAGGCAGGGCTACTAAGGTGAGATCTAGGACCGGTAGAGAACTGGCACTGTAGCAGTGTCTGTGATGATTTGCATAAAGCACTGTGTTGTCATTGCTCTAGAAGGACTAGAAATAAAAAACAAGGCAGCATCATTTAGGGCTCAAGTTTTGCAAATCTCTTTCACCCCATCCCCAACCACCCCATTTCAATCGATCAAACAAACCCATGAGTTGAGGTAGCTGGAGCATAGGTACTGGAAGCACTTGCATGTTGTCTCAGCTCTGACTTTCATCCTGCCCCACATCATCCCCCAACTTCTATCCCAGTAAACAGTGAACAGGTTCAGCAACTGTTGCAGACACTCTGCCTTCCTCTCACCATCCTGCTCAAGTTAATATTCTTCATTTGTCTCCTTATTGACTTCCTCTGTGATTTACACAGCACATCTAGGAAGCTACAAACCTAATAGGGACCTTCTATTTCCCCTTCCCATCCAAGTCCTTGTGATTCAAGTGAATACTTGCGAAGGAGGTCACAGGGAAAATTTCTGTCCCTCCAGGTGACTGGTAAATACAGATGTCTGGGCTAACTAGACCATGATACTGACTCAGGCTGTGAATTCCTTTGAGTTTCTTACTCAAAAGAATTGGATCTTAGTTGAAACATCCTTCTCTATGTCCTTGATTCTGTTTCCATTATGCGTCCATGGTAAACGATAGTTAAAGGACAAAGGGCTTTAATAGGATCTTGTTTCTAAAATAGTCCCCTTCCCTGCTGCCTTGTAATGATCAGCACTGTAATCTAATATTTGCTGCCACTTGTATCCTCAAAATGTTAAAAGCCCACTTCACTTTCACCCTTGCATGAGCACAGAGGCTGCTTTCTCTGTTTTATCAGTCATCCATTGATATCGTTTGGCTATGCCCCAACCCAAATCTCATCTTGAATTTTAGCTCCCATAATTCCCACATGTCACGTGAAGGACCCAGTGAAAGGTAATTGAATCACAGGGGTGGGTTTTTCCCATGCTATTCTCATGATAGTGAATAAGTCTCACGAGATCTGATGGTTTTATAAAGGACAGTTCCCCTTCACATGCTCTCTTGCCTGCTGCCAAGTAAAACGTAACTTTGCTCCTCCTTGCCTTCTGCTGTGATTGTGAGGCCTCTTCAGCCATGTGGAACTGTGAGTCGGGCCTCTTTCATTTATAAATTACCCAGTCTCAGGTATATCTTTATTAGCAGCGTGACAACAGACTAATACATCCACCATGTATAGCAAAATACCCCAAATGTTAGCAGCTTACAACATCACACATTTATCACTGTACAGTATCTGTGGGTCAGGAATCTGAGGGTGGCTTAGTTTGGTTCTCCGACTCATAGTATCTCAAAAGTCTGCAAACAAGTTGATGGCCAGGGCCACAGGTACCTCCATGTTCTAGTGGGACAGTGCTTTCAAGCTTACTCAGGGGTTGTTGGTAGGATTCAGATCTTGGGGGCGGTTGGACCGAAGGCCTTAGTTCCTCACTGGCTGTGGGCCAGAGCCAGAAGATGCTCTCTGTTCCTTGCCATGTAAGCCTCTCTGTAGAGCAGTTTGTAACATGGAAGCTGGCTTCATTAATGTGACCAAGCAGAGGAGAGCAAGAGGAAGTCTACAAAGACATTGGAAGTCAAAATCATTTATAACTGAATCTCAAAAGTAATATTCCCTCATTTTTGTTATTTTCTATTAGTTAGAAGCAAGTTACTAGATCCAGTCTACAAACTAGGGGAGTAGATTATACAACAGAAGGGAATTACACAAGAATGCAAATCCTAGAAGACAGAGATCATTGCAAGGGGTGCGGAATCTTAGAAGGCTACCTACCACACTCTCCTGTGTTAGACATGTGGAAAATTCTGGAATTTGGGCTCCTCTTCGCTCTATAATTTTGATCATCTGGGCTCTACTTCCCTGGCAGGATTCTTTATCCCTACTTTTGATCAGTTGTGCTCTGAGCATGTCCTACTCCCTGCAATTTTCTTGCCATCTTTTAGTATGTCATCCCTGTGTGGCCTCTGATCATTCTTTGAAATAAGCCAGAATCCTGTTACTGTTGTTTAACAATCAAGAGTTATGGGATCTAAAATTTCTTCCATACCTTCTAGTCCCTTTTTCTTGATTAAAGAGAAAACATAAACCATCAGTCATCTCACTGAAGAGTTTTATGTCACTCATTCCAACTTCCCACACCAGAGGTACATAAGCCTTCTATTCCTTAATCATAACAGACTTGCTGTTCCACTAGGCAATGAAAAACAATCCCCAAAGGATAATAGAGCTATTCTGTGTGAGAAGAGCCTAGCTTTTTATTTAATGAAGCCAAATTAAAACTGTTTCCACAGGAGAGGGATTATCTCCAGCAGTCTGTAGAGTCAGTGTTCTATTCACCATGAATCAGGCAAACAACAAATATTTATTAAGTCCCTATAGTAGGTCCAACACTATTCTAGGTGCTTGGAGTATCAAGAAGAGAAACAGAAGACATGTTGACTTACATCAAAGACATGAGTCTGTTGTTTCCCCAAAGCACAGCTTATTTGGATTGAGACCAGAAACAAAACATTAATTTCAAAAACATTCTGGAGACCTGTGGAACTGTGCCTTAAAGAATAGATAAGATTTCATAGGCAGAGGGAAGAAGGAGGGGAGAATAGCACAAATGTAAATGTGGAACTGAGAAAAGGTTGAGATGATATTTTCCTTTACATTTTATTTGTCTTCATTAATGTCTTCTCATTTTAAAAAGTCTTCTCGATGGCAGGTGACATAAGCAGCTTGAATTTTCCTGTAATTCTTGCTGATGGGGAAAGGCCACTTCCAGCTCAAATGTTGGTCAGAGTTGCAGTCTGCCCATTTTTATGCTCTTTTGTCACCATTTCTTCTGTTCCATAATTGCTTTTTTTCTGCTTTGGATTCAACTGCTGACACTTGGTCCAGATTTGAAAGTTGCCCCACACTTCCTCTTCTGTTGCCCATCTTTCTGTATTCTGCCACAGCTTCTATTTTATAAACATTTATAAAGTGCCCACTCTAAGCCAGGCCTTATACTAAGTGCTGTGAGTAAATAACAGAAATGAAAAAGACATGGACCTTACCCTCAAGGATTTCACAGTTCAGAAGTGTATGGGGACAAATAAGATGACATGAATAACGCTTATACAAGACAAAAGTGGCCAGTGCCATGGAGAATGCTAATGCACATCACTATGAGGAATATTCCTCATTTGGGTATATAGTATTTTTACCTATGCATTTTGTAGGACTCCATTCTGCCATGTTTTGAAATAAAAAGTGTGTATGTTTGCGTCTGTCTGTATGTGTGTGGTTTCCCTGCTTGGCTGTTGCATGGCCTCTATTCTGTCTTAACAGTGGCCAATTAATCTCTGGAATGCCTGGAATGTCACTTCATAATGAGCTGATGCTGTAGACTCTGGTCCATTCTCCAAAGGGCTTTGGTGGTGCTGGGGGTAAGGGTGGGGGTGGGAGAGCAGCTAAGACAAAGCTTTCCTTTTTGGCCAGGAAGCATCCCTTTGATGCCACACCTGGGACTGGTGGGCAGCACAATCAGTGGAAAACAGTAATTAAACCAAGCCATTGGCACCAGTGTTCTGTCAGGCCTTCCAATGAAAAGGCATTCCTTTCATTTTTGCAGGACTGAGAATTGAAGTCTCATCAGAATAAGTTGTTTCTTAATCCGACAGAAAGTAGACTACTCTGTGCTGACATTTGGGTCATAATGAAAATGTGATAAGACAGTAGGCAGGAGGCAGAACCTGGCTGTCCTGGGCTGATAACAGCACTATGCAATTGATGGTATGTGGCTGTGGAGAATAAGACCTGTAAATATGGCACACACTTGACATAAGGGCAGTAGGAGAACTTTCAGAATATATCTCTGTTAGGAAAATGGGTCCACCTCTCTATCCAGTCTCCTCAAACTTGTAAGCATTACTGCACACCGGTGCCTGCTAAGACCTTGGCAATCGCCGGGATGAAAAGGAATGGACACAGGGTTGCAAGGGTTATAAATTTGCTTGTCATTCTGTAAATGGAGAGAAGAACCTGTGGTATGGTAGGGGTAGAAAATGGCTGGCTAAGTAGTACTGAAGAAATCTACTATCTGCTGAGTCATGATAGAGACAACAGGCACATTTTATAAGAACCGTACTGACTTTCTGTTCTGTTTGAAAGGTGTAACTCTGATAGTGGTCCTCAAAATGAAAAAAAATCACTTATTCCAGAACTCTCATTTTATGATTCATTGGATGAGGCCCTGTAATATGTGTTTTTGGAGAAAAGCTGTTTTCTACCCATTGAGAACTACTACTCTAGGAAAAATCCAGACCTTGGTTCTAATTTAAAGGGTCCTGGTTGGGTGACTTGAAGTCACTTACCTCTGCCTCATTGTCCTGTCCTGATTCAGTTTAGTTCTAGTGAACAAGTTACTTTGTTATTTCTCTTTGACCAAAGCCCCCACTTCACACTGCTGTTTCAATAACTGCATCCTTCTCCAGTTTCCTTAACACAAATTCTTGGAAAGGGAATTTGTCCAGAACTCAAGTGTTTTCTAAAGGAGTGCTGCTCTAATTTCTGAGTACATCAGAATCAGGTGTACTCTGCCAGACCGAATACAGGACACCCAGTTAAATCTGAATTTCAGATAAACAACAAATAATTTTTCAAATTAAATAACAAATAATAGTATAAGTATGCCACTTACAACATTTGGAACAATTTGTAATAAAATATGATTTGTTGTTCATCTGAACATAACGTTCAATTGGACATTTTGTATTTTTATTTCTTAAATCTGACAACCCAAATTTGGTACTTTATTAAAAATGCAGATTCTTGTGTTCCACCTCCAGAATTTTAATTTGCATGTCTGGGTAGGGATTTTTTAACATGTACATTGAGACAGGTAGCTACAATATACACACTACAAAACCCATTTCTTTTTTTTTTTTTTTTTTTTTTTTTATTATACTTTAAGTTCTAGGGTACATGTGCATAACGTGCAGGTTTGTTACATATGTATACTTATGCCATGTTGGTGTGCTGCACCCATCAACTCGTCAGCACCCATCAATTCATCATTTATATCTTGTATAACTCCCCAATGCAAGCCCTCCCTCCTCCCCCCTCCCCCCTCCCCATGATAGGCCCCAGTGCGTGATGTTCCCCTTCCCGAGTCCAAGTGATCTCATTGTTCAGTTCCCACCTATGAGTGAGAACATGCGGTGTTTGGTTTTCTCTTCTTGTGATAGTTTGCTAAGAATGATGGTTTCCAGCTGCATCCATGTCCCTACAAAGGACGCAAACTCATCCTTTTTTATGGCTGCATAGTATTCCATGGTGTATATGTGCCACATTTTCTTAATCCAGTCTGTCACAGATGGACATTTGGGTTGATTCCAAGTCTTTGCTATTGTGAATAGTGCCGCAATAAACATACGTGTACATGTGTCTTTGTAGTAGAATAATTTATAATCCTTTGGGTATATACCCAGTAGTGGGATGGCTGGGTCATAAGGTACATCTAGTTCTAGATCCTTGAGGAATTGCCATACTGTTTTCCATAATGGTTGAACTAGTTTACAATCCCACCAACAGTGTAAAAGTGTTCCTATTTCTCCACATCCTCTCCAACACCTGTTGTTTCCTGACTTCTTAATGATTGCCATTCTAACTGGTGTGAGATGGTATCTCATTGTGGTTTTGATTTGCATTTCTCTGATGGCGAGTGATGATGAGCATTTTTTCATGTGTCTGTTGGCTGTATGAATATCTTCTTTTGAGAAATGTCTGTTCATATCCTTTCCCCACTTTTTGATGGGGTTGTTTGTTTCTTTCTCGTATATTTGTTTGAGTTCTTTGTAGATTCTGGATATTAGCCCTTTGTCAGATGAGTAGGTTGCAAAAATTTTCTCCCATTCTGTAGGTTGCCTGTTCACTCTGATGGTAGTTTCTTTTGCTGTGCAAAAGCTCTTTAGTTTCATTAGATCCCATTTGTCAATTTTGGCTTTTGCTGCCATTGCTTTTGGTGTTTTAGACATGAAGTCCTTGCCCATGCCTATGTCCTGAATGGTACTACCTAGATTTTCTTCTAGGGTTTTTATGGTATTAGGTCTAACATTTAAGTCTCTAATCCATCTTGAATTAATCTTCGTATAAGGGGTAAGGAAAGGATCCAGTTTCAGCTTTCTACTTATGGCTAGCCAATTTTCCCAGCACCATTTATTAAATAGGGAATCCTTTCCCCATTTCTTGTTTCTCTCAGGTTTGTCAAAGATCAGATGGCTGTAGATGTGTGGTATTATTTCTGAGGACTCTGTTCTGTTCCATTGATCTATATCTCTGTTTTGGTACCAGTACCATGCTGTTTTGGTGACTGTAGCCTTGTAGTATAGTTTGAAGTCAGGTAGCGTGACGCCTCCAGCTTTGTCCTTTTGACTTAGGATTGTCTTGGCAATGCGGGCCCTTTTTTGGTTCCATATGAACTTTAAAGCAGTTTTTTCCAATTCTGTGAAGAAACTCATTGGTAGCTTGATGGGGATGGCATTGAATCTATAAATAACCTTGGGGAGTATGGCCATTTTCACGATATTGATTCTTCCTATCCATGAGCATGGTATGTTCTTCCATTTGTTTGTGTCCTCTTTTATTTCACTGAGCAGTGGTTTGTAGTTCTCCTTGAAGAGGTCCTTTACATCCCTTGTAAGCTGGATTCCTAGGTATTTTATTCTCTTTGAAGCAATTGTGAATGGAAGTTCATTCCTGATTTGGCTCTCTGCTTGTCTGTTACTGGTGTATAAGAATGCTTGTGATTTTTGCACATTAATTTTGTATCCTGAGACTTTGCTGAAGTTGCTTATCAGCTTAAGGAGATTTTGGGCTGAGACGATGGGGTTTTCTAAATATACAATCATGTCATCTGCAAACAGGGACAATTTGACTTCTTCCTTTCCTAACTGAATACCCTTGATTTCTTTCTCTTGCCTGATTGCCCTAGCCAGAACTTCCAACACTATGTTGAATAGGAGTGGTGAGAGAGGGCATCCCTGTCTTGTGCCAGTTTTCAAAGGGAATTTTTCCAGTTTTTGCCCATTCAGTATGATATTAGCTGTGGGTTTGTCATAAATAGCTCTTATTATTTTGAGGTACGTTCCATCAATACCGAATTTATTGAGCGTTTTTAGCATGAAGGGCTGTTGAATTTTGTCAAAAGCCTTTTCTGCATCTATTGAGACAATCATGTGGTTCTTGTCTTTGGTTCTGTTTATATGCTGGATTACGTTTATTGATTTGCGAATGTTGAACCAGCCTTGCATCCCAGGGATGAAGCCCACTTGATCATGGTGGATAAGCTTTTTGATGTGCTGCTGAATCCGGTTTGCCAGTATTTTATTGAGAATTTTTGCATCAATGTTCATCAGGGATATTGGTCTAAAATTCTCTTTTTTTGATGTGTCTCTGCCAGGCTTTGGTATCAGGATGATGTTGGCCTCATAAAATGAGTTAGGGAGGATTCCCTCTTTTTCTATTGATTGGAATAGTTTCAGAAGGAATGGTACCAGCTCCTCCTTGTACCTCTGGTAGAATTCAGCTGTGAATCCATCTGGTCCTGGACTTTTTTTGGTGGGTAGGCTATTAATTGTTGCCTCAATTTCAGAGCCTGCTATTGGTCTATTCAGGGATTCAACTTCTTCCTGGTTTAGCCTTGGGAGAGTGTAAGTGTCCAGGAATTTATCCATTTCTTCTAGATTTTCTAGTTGATTTGCATAGAGGCGTTTATAGTATTCTCTGATGGTAGTTTGTATTTCTGTGGGGTCAGTGGTGATATCCCCTTTATCATTTTTTATTGCATCTATTTGATTCCTCTCTCTTTTCTTCTTTATTAGCCTTGCTAGCGGTCTGTCAATTTTGTTGATCTTTTCAAAAAACCAACTCCTGGATTCATTGATTTTTGGAGGGTTTTTTGTGTCTCTATCTCCTTCAGTTCGGCTCTGATCTTAGTTATTTCTTGCCTTCTGCTAGCTTTTGAATGTGTTTGCTCTTGCCTCTCTAGTTCTTTTAATTGTGATGTTAGAGTGTCAATTTTAAATCTTTCCTGCTTCCTCTTGTGGGCATTTAGTGCTATAAATTTCCCTCTACACACTGCTTTAAATGTGTCCCAGAGATTCTGGTATGTTGTATCTTTGTTCTCATTGGTTTCAAAGAACATCTTTATTTCCGCTTTCATTTCGTTATGTACCCAGTAGTCATTCAGGAGCAGGTTGTTCAGTTTCCATGTAGTTGAGCGGTTTTGATTGAGTTTCTTAGTCCTGAGTTCTAGTTTGATTGCACTGTGGTCTGAGAGACAGTTTGTTATAATTTCTGTTCTTTTACATTTGCTGAGGAGTGCTTTACTTCCAATTATGTGGTCAATTTTGGAATAAGTGCGATGTGGTGCTGAGAAGAATGTATATTCTGTTGATTTGGGGTGGAGAGTTCTATAGATGTCTATTAGGTCCGCTTGGTGCAGAGATGAGTTCAATTCCTGGATATCCTTGTTAACTTTCTGTCTCGTTGATCTGTCTAATGTTGACAGCGGAGTGTTGAAGTCTCCCATTATTATTGTATGGGAGTCTAAGTCTCTTTGTAAGTCTCTAAGGACTTGCTTTATGAATCTGGGTGCTCCTGTATTGGGTGCATATATATTTAGGAGAGTTAGCTCTTCCTGTTGAATTGATCCCTTTACCATTATGTAATGGCCTTCTTTGTCTCTTTTGATCTTTGATGGTTTGAAGTCTGTTTTATCAGAGACAAGGATTGCAACCCCTGCTTTTTTTTGTTCTCCATTTGCTTGGTAGATCTTCCTCCATCCCTTTATTTTGAGCCTATGTATGTCTCTGCATGTGAGATGGGTCTCCTGAATACAGCAGACTGATGGGTCTTGACTCTTTATCCAGTTTGCCAGTCTGTGTCTTTTAATTGGAGCATTTAGTCCATTAACATTTAAGGTTAATATTGTTATGTGTGAACTTGATCCTGCCATTATGATATTAACTGGTTATTTTGCTCGTTAGTCGATGCAGTTTCTTCCTAGCCTCGATGGTCTTTACATTTTGGCATGTTTTTGTGATGGCTGGTACCGGTTGTTCCTTTCCATGTTCAGGGCTTCCTTCAGGGTCTCTTGTAAGGCAGGCCTGGTGGTGACAAAATCTCTAAGCATTTGCTTATCTGTAAAGGATTTTATTTCTCCTTCACTTATGAAACTTAGTTTGGCTGGATATGAAATTCTGGGTTTAAAATTCTTTTCTTTAAGAACGTTGAATATGGGCCCCCACTCTCTTCTGGCTTGTAGAGTTTCTGCCGAGAGATCTGCTGTTAGTCTGATGGGCTTCCCTTTGTGGGTTACCCGACCTTTCTCTCTGGCTGCCCTTAAGATTTTTTTCCTTCATTTCAACTTTGGTGAATCTGGCAATGATGTGTCTTGGAGTTGCTCTTCTGGAGGAGTATCTTTGTGGCATTCTCTGTATTTCCTGAATTTGAATGTTGTCCTGCCCTACTAGGTTGGGGAAGTTCTCCTGGATGATATCCTGAAGAGTGTTTTCCAACTTGGTTCCATTTTCGCCCTCACTTTCAGGCACCCCAATCAGACGTAGATTTGGTCTTTTTACGTAATCCCATACTTCTTGCAGGCTTTGCTCATTTCTTTTTCTTCTTTTTTCTTTTGGTTTCTCTTCTCGCTTCATTTCATTCATTTGATCTTCAATCGCTGATACTCTTTCTTCCAGTTGATCGAGTCGGTTACTGAAGCTTGTGCATTTGTCACGTATTTCTCGTGTCATGGTTTTCATCTCTGTCATTTCGTTTATGATCTTCTCTGCATTAATTAGTCTAGCTGTCAATTCTTCCACTCTTTTTTCAAGATTTTTAGTTTCTTTGCGCTGGGTACGTAATTCCTCCTTTAGCTCTGATAAGTTTGATGGACTGAAGCCTTCTTCTCTCCTCTCGTCCAAGTCATTCTCTGACCAGCTTTGATCCGTTGCTGGCGATGGGCTGCGCTCCTTCGCAGGGGGAGATGCGCTCTTATTTTTTGAATTTCCAGCTTTTCTGCCCTGCTTCTTCCCCATCTTTGTGGTTTTATCTGTCTCCGGTCTTTGATGGTGGTGACGTACTGATGGGGTTTTGGTATAGGTGTCCTTCCTGTTTGATAGTTTTCCTTCTGACAGTCAGAAGGACTGTCTGTTTGTCTGTTGGAGATTGCTTGAGGTCCACTTCAGACCCTGTTTTCCTGGGTATCAGCAGCAGAGGTTGCCGAAGATAGAATATTGCTGAACAGCGAGTGTACCTGTCTGATTCTTCCTTTGGAAGTTTCCTCTCAGGGGTGTACTCCACCCTGTGAGGTGTGGGGTGTCAGACTGCCCCTAGTAGGGGATTTCTCCCAGCTAGGCTACTCAGGGGTCAGGGACACACCTGAGCAGGCAGTCTGTCCGTTCTCAGATCTCAACCTCCGCGTTGGGAGATCCACGGCTCTCCCCAAAGCTGTCAGACAGAGTCGTTCGCGTCTGCACTGGCTCCCGCTACTTCCCCTGTTGGTCTTCAGCTATGCGCTGTCCCCAGAGGTGGAGACTACAGAGACAGGCAGGCTTCCTTGAGCTGCTGTGAGCTCCACCCAGTTCGAGCTTCCCAGCGGCTTTGTTTACCTACTTAAGCCTCAGCAATGGCGGGCGCCCCTCCCCCAGCCTCGCTGCTGCCTTGCGGATAGATCGCGGCAGACTGCTGTGTTAGCAGTGAGGGAGGCTTCGTGGGCGTGGGACCCTCCCGGCCAGGATTGGGATATATTCTCCTGGTGTGCCTGTATGCTTACAGCGCAGTATTGGGGTGGGAGTTACCCGATTTTCCAGGTGTTGTGTGTCTCAGTTCCCCTGGCTAGGAAAACGGATCCCCTTCCCCCTTGCGCTTCCAGGTGAGGCGATGCCTCGCCCTGCTTCAGCTCTCGCTGGTCAGGCTGCAGCAGCTGACCAGCACCGATTGTCCGGCACTCCCTAGTGAGATGACCCCAGTACCTCAGTTGAAAATGCAGAAATCACCGGTCTTCTGTGTCGCTCGCGCTGGGAGTTGGAGACTGGAGCTCTACAAAACCCATTTCTAACACTAGAGACCTGCTTGTGGCCCCTGTTCCATGGTACTTCTTGGGCCTAGAGTCCTTCCCTAGGATCATAGTTCTATACTTGGCTCTGTTCCAATTCCAGATAGCCCAAGTTCCCAGTACTTGTCTGTCTATGCAAGGAAGCAAATCAGTACAGGAAGGCGTTTCCCAAGGCCCATACCTCCAGAGAATAGAGAGAAATGGTGTAAATGATTTAAAATACTCTCAATTGATGATGATATAATAATAATGATGTTAATAACTATGATTTATATAGCATTTACTGTGTGCCAGGTACTGTTTGTTGTAAGTGTGTTTACATATGTTAACCCCTTTAATCCTCACAACAACCCAATAAGGTAGATAATATTATTATTCTCACTTTAAGTTTTTTTTTTTTTAAATCAAAATCCCCATTTAGCTAGGCGGTTTTATCCATTTACAGTCACCTTCAATCAAATCCTTGGAGGGCAGGGTCCAGTAATGGCCCTAAATAAAATGTGAAATGGGCACTTTGTTTTCCTTATCCCTCACGGTCCCTATTGGCCAACTGCCTCCATCCCTTAATCATTTTTCTATATTCTCTAATTTCCTCCTCATGTTCCACAACCTAACTCAGCTCTCTGATTTCCCCAAATACCACTGAAAACTCCAAAGCCACTTACTAATGAGGCCCTTCTTGTTCTCAAAACAACTCCAACAATAGCTACCTTGCTGAGCAAAGGATTTGGCAAGTGTGTGTGTATGTGTGTGTGTGTGTGTGTGCATGTGCACGTGTGTGTGTGTGTTGGGATAAGGGTAATATGTATACTTAAGTAAAACTTTCTAGGCAAATGTAGGCAGTTCCAGGGAAAAGGGATGGCCCATATTACTGTTAGAATGAATTATATCTGACAGCTCTTGCAAATAGAACAAGCAGGAGGCTTGTTTCCCAACTCAAAAAATGGAGGTAAAATTACTCCTAAGTTCAAGCCTAATGCTAATAAGCTGACTTATATGTGTGTCTTCTCTGCTCCCTGGAAACAGTCCCTGACTCAAGGAAAACCTTCTACTTTAGCTGCAGATCTCAGAATAGAATAATTCCTGTCTATGTCCTAATTAATACCTCAGCTCAGCTGAGTATAATTGGCCTAGAATACAGAGCTATGTTCAGTGTCTCTTGGGCTGGTTGCACAATATGAGTTCAGCTGAAGCTACAGAAGAACTTGTCAGCAGCAGGCTGAAAGCCTAAGAAATAAACCTATTCCTGAAGGGCTGGGGAGAAGTAGAATGCTTTTGGAACACATAAAACAATGCAAGAAATACATTGGCGAAACTAAGCAGGGTTATTTTGGTCTCTTTCCATAAGGAGTGCTGGAAATAATTCATTCATTTATTCATCTACTTATCATTCGTCCATTTATTCAACAAATATTTAACGTGGGTCTACTATGTGTCAACCACTATTTAAGGATCAAGTGATGTTAGTATGAAAAAGAAAAGGGTCTAGCTTTTATGAAGCTTACATTCTAGCGAGGAAAGATCTGGTGTAGAACCCAGTGATTTAGAGTCAGTAACATGGATCAGGACCATGGCTTATTGGCCCACTGAAGTCACCACAAGCAATGAGCCTAGGGTCAATAGTGGCCTAAGTTCATTGTCTAAGGTCAAAACTAGGAAGCTGAGCTAAACATCCCCAGTTGGATGTCCTTCTCCCTTTTTTCTTCTAAGTCAAAGCCTCCTTGTCTCTCAAGGTCTACCTTCTGTTTCGCTCACTCCCTAAAGCCTTCTTCATGAAAACAGCCCACAATAAAATCTCCTTCCCTTGCTTTCCAAGTCTGCAGTCTTGTACTTAATTATACAAGATCTCATTTCCTCGTCTTTTTTTTTTATCTGTGTCTAATATCTGTTCTTACGTTGCTGGTAGTGAGGGGGCTGTAGCTGATAAATTATAGACAAAGTAAATCTGATTCTTTCCCATAGGGATCCAGCATCCCACAGGATCGGGCTCTGTCAAATTTCCTGTGTATACTAGTTCATCCTGACCCTAGAATATATCAGTGCACATCTAAGGAGTCACAAAGACAATTCACTCTTACAAAGGATCCAGAAACTCCTTAAAGCCAATATTGTTTTGTTTTGTGTCTTAAGGGGGAGTGACAATCTATGTTTTCCAGGGGGCTGGGGTATAGGTGTGGTGGCAATGCTTATCAGTCAGGGATCTTACTTGTGAAGAACCAAAACATAAACTGACAGTTTAAGGATAAAGTAAATTATTAAAAATAAATTATTTGAGGCTCTTTAGAAGCTCACAGAATCTCTGAGAAAGACTGAGTACCACAGTTGGAGGCAGTGCAGTCAAAAATAACACTCAAAATCACAGTGTAGAAATGGAAATTCCACTGACAATGCTGCTGGACATAAAGACCACAGCTTAAAAGATGAAGAAGAGAAAGGCAGACCCTGTATTGAGGAAGCTTGCCTGGTGCTATCACTGAGGCTTTGGTGTTGCAAGGAACTGGCCTAGAACTCATAGCTAAGTCTTGGTGTTCTCTTGTTGAACATGTATAGTTTCTAAGACTATCAACCTCAGACGGAGGTACTCTGTGAGGGTGATAGATCAATGCAAAAACATGAACATTGCCCCAAACCACAAAAATGACCACCTACCCCCCAGCCAATATGAGTAATTGCTGCTTCTTTACAAACTGCAAGCTTAGCCTTGGGCTAGTCTTTCCCACTCCTAGGTGAGATTTATTGAGAAACCAAATCATAGAATTATCCCCACTTCCTGACAGCATCCAATCCAGAGCAAAGCCCCACTTCCTTAAACTCTTCCCCAAATCATCTAACACAAACCCCAATCTTGTAATAAGTCCCCTCTATCATTCTCCCTGAACTGTACATTTGCCCTTGCAGCAATGAAGGATAAACCCAACTTGTTCAACTACCCAGATGTGTTCCTGGCAGTCTCTGGCTACAGGGCATTGACAACTGCCAATACCACTTATTGTGAGCACCAGATGCTACCACTAGAACCTTTGTGACTGCTGCTTCTGCCAACTAAATGGGACTGACACTGCCATGACCAGAAAGGACGCCATATAGTTTCTGTTTCTCTGCATCACTAACTTCTAATTCAAGTTCTGAGTAAGTGTATTTGGTTGAAGGGGAATGGATCACAGGCCTCAACTCTAGCAGCAGGGAGGCTTGAAAAGCAATTATCTGGTTTCTTTGAGGAGTCTGGGACTTTTAAGGTGAGGAGTTCCCAAAACAGGGGAAGGGTGTTCAAAATAGCTGAGCAGTTCTAGACAACATTGTAGGTTCTCCACCTAGATCCCCAGGGATCCCATTTACTGGTCTGATGTGCCCATCCTTCAGCTGTGGTGGGTGCTGTTGCTAAAGGCTCAAACTTATTACCTTCTTGGTAGGTTTATCCTTGGACAACTTGAGCCACATCACCTGAAGGTGCTCGAGAGTTATGTCTTTCTCCTAAGCCTGTCCATAGCTAATGACTAATTAGATTAGCAGTACAAAATTCCCAACCCTTTATTTCAAAAGAGGACAGGCTTTTCAGAGCATTTTATATATGGGATAAGGTTAAGTTAACTGTGGGATAAGATTAAGACTAGATTTCATCTGAAATTATATCCTTGTTTAGCCCCGTCTCCTTTTTTGTCCTGCTTCCCTCATTCCCTCACAGGATTCTCCTGAGAATATTCTCCTAATAAATCACTTACATCAGAATATCTCTTGGTAAAGATCTATACACTGAAAACGATAAAACTGATGAAAGAAATTAAGGAAGACACAAATAAGTGGAAAGATATCTCATTATGTGAATTGGAAAATTAATATTGTTAAAATATCCATACTGCCCCAAATGATGTACAGGTTCAATGCAGTCCCTATCAAAATTCCAATGACATTTTTCATGAAAGTAGAGAAAAACAATTCTGAATTTCATATGGAACCATAAAAGACCACAGCTGGAAGCATCACACTCTCTGACATCAAAATATAGTACAAAACTATTGTAACTAAAACAACATGGTATTGGCATAAACACAGTCACAGAGACCAATGGAACAGAAGGGAGAGTCCAGAAATAAATTCATACATTTATGGTCAACTGCTTTTGATAAAGGTGCCAAGAGCACACAACTGGGAAAAGAGAATCTCTTCAATAAATGATGTTGGGAAAACTGGATATTCAAATACAGAATGATCAGACCCTTATCTCACATAATACACAAAAATCAACTCAAAATACATTAAGGAGTTAAATGTAAGACTCGAAACTGTAAAACTACTAGGAGAAAACATGGCAGAAAACTCCATGACATTGGGTTTGGCAATGACTTTGTTTGCATATGAACCCCAAAGCACAGGCAACAAAAGGAAAAATAAACAAGTGGAATGACAGCAAACTGAAAAGTCCATGCGCAGTCAAGGAACCAATCAATAGAGCAAAGAGACAACATTCAGTATAGAATAAAATATTTGTGAACTATACATCTGATAACAGGTTAATATCTGAAATGTAGAAGGAACTCAAGCAACTCAATAGTAAGAAAACAAAAATCCAATTTAAAAAATAGGCAAAGGATCTGAATAGACATTTCCCAAAAGAAGACATAAAAATGGCCAACAGGTATATAAAAATTACTCAAAATCACTAATCATTAGAGAAATGCAAATGAAGAACCACAAGGAGATATCACCTCACACTTGTTAGAGCAGCAGCTATTATTTTTTAAAAAAGAAGTTTTAGAAAGGATGTGGTGAAAAACCTTTGCACACTGTTGTTGGGAATGTTAATTAGTATGGCCATTATAGAAAACAGTGTGGAGGTTCCTTTTAAAATTAAAAATAGAACTACCTTATGACTCAGCAGTCCCACTGTGGGGTGGGTATGCATCCACAGGAAATAAAATCATTATCTTGAAGAGTTATTGGCACTTCTACATTCATTGCAACATTATTCACAATAGCTATGATATGGAATATACATAAGTGTCCATTAATGAATAAATGGATAAAGAAAATGTGGTGCATATACACAATGGGATACTATTCCACCTTTAAAAAGATGAAACAACATGTATGAACCTGGAAAACATGTAAGTGAAATAACCCAGGCACAGAAAGATAAATGCCACACAATCTCACTTATATGTAGGATCTTAAAAAGTTGAATCCCTAAAAGTAGAGAATAGAATGGTAGTTACCAGGGGCTAGGGGCAGTGGTAACCCCGCTCCTGGGGGCTGGGGAAGATATTGGTCAAAGAATACAAAATTCCAGTTAGATAGGAGGAATAAGTTCAAGAGATCTACTGAACAACATGGTGACTGTAGTTAATAGCAGTAGTATTGTATTCTTGAAAGTTACTAGGAGAGTAGATTTTAAGTGTTTTCACTGCACACAAAAAAAGCATGTTTGATAATATATAGGTTAATTACCTTGATTTAGCCATTCCACAATGTATACATATTTTGAAACATGTTGTATATGATAAATATATATTTATTTGTCAATTAAAGAAATTAATTTTAAAAACAGAATCTCTCTTGGAGAACCAATCCTAAGACAGTGGCCAAAAAGAATGTCTAATGCCTTCTTGAGTTCACGTTTTTGGCTGACTAGTAACAATGTACATCCTTTTTTCATACTTCAACTTCACAACAATAAATGCTCCACATAACATAATGTAATTTTTCCTTATATAAGTGAAAACATGCAAAAGGGTGGCATCTCAAATTCTGACCAGTTACTACAGCTAGCTCTAAGTCCAGGATCTTTGGATGGCACGTATTCATCTTCTGTTTCCATCACAATTTCATCTTGATAGTCTGTACACTAGAGACAATGTTATAAAGTTAATCACTGTATGTAAAATGGTAGAATGGGAAGGTGCTATGATTTGGATATTTGTCCCTCCAAATCTTATGTTGAAATTTGATACCCAGTGTTGGAGGTAGGGCCTAATGGGAGGTGTTTGGGTCATGGGAGCAGACCTCTTATGAATAGATTAATGCCCTCCTTTAGAGGTGAGTTCTTACTCTATTAGCTTCTGTGGAAGCTGGCTGTTAAAAAGAGCTCGGCATCTCTGCCCCACTCTTGCTTCATTTCTTGCTATGTGATCTCTGCACACTCTGGCTCCTCTTCACTTTCAGCCATGAGTAGAAGTAGCCCAAGACTCTCACCAGATGCCCAATCTTGAACTTTTCCAGGGGTTGGAACTGTCAGCCAAATAAACCTTTTTTTCTTTATAAATTACCCAGTCTCAGGTATTCCTTTATAGCAACACAAAACAGACTAAGATGGAGAAAGGGATAAGTCACAGCAAGGACAAAACTCAGGCAGATGTTATAGTCTTCTTTTTGTAACTTTTCCTCTACTACTCAGTCCATGTTTTCTTTGCCCTCAATCAGCACCTAAGCTGATCAAAGTTCTTACCTTAGGTATGACCTAAACCTTCATTCCTAATGTATCAGAGACCTCAGTGGTCCTGCCTGCATGTGGTTGTTCAAATTTTCCCTGTTAACATTTACTACTGAAATGACGGCAGAAAGAGGCGCCTGGAAGCATCCTCTGTGTCCAAAACATACCCTTCTCTACATTCACTCCACAGCAGCAACCTCATGTGATGCCATCCAGCCCTGAAACTCCCACTTTGGCTGTTGTTCTAATGGCATAAACAGTCCAAAATAGACAGGTGGCTGTCTCATCTTCTCAATAATAGAGATGTTGTTGTCTGTCCTAGAGGAGGCATACCTCCCTCAAGTACTGAAACTTAAACCGTGGAATCATACTTTTGTGAATTAGCTATTAGATGTAATATTGATAAAAGCCACTTCAACTTCCACCTCTTGGTTCCAAGAATACTGGTTATGACAGAAACAGCACTGTCTTTTGGCCACTGATTCATACCATATGACATTTCCTGTAGAATAGCACCCCAGTTTTCTGGTGTTGGCTCCTAGAGACTCTTTAACTGAATTTTTAATAGGCTGTTGAACTCTTCTGCCAGAGTATCTGTTCCTGGTTTATAAGATCTATGATACAATGACTATGAAACGGACATTCATTAAGTCTATGGGTGGCAGTGCTGGTAGAAACAATGCAGACTGGAAAAGCAAATCCTTATCAGAATAAGTACTGTTTACATTGAGGACAGATGGCTTCCCCCTCCACAATGGAGGGCATCCACAGTAATCAACCTGCTACCTGGTGGCTAGTCTCTGCACAACGGGGCCCAACTAGGGGCTTAGCATGGGTCTCTGCTGATAGCAGTTTGGGCATTCTCTAGGGACAATAGTCGTCAACTCAGCCTTTATGAAGGGGTGTCTATGTGGTTGATTCTTTGCATAACTTCTGTCTCTGTCCCCGTGGACATGATTCATAAGCTCATTGAGTAAGCACTGTGGGGACTGGGAAAAGAGGCCGATGACGTCCAAGATTAGGACATTTCATTCACTTGATTATTGAGAGATTTCCCCAGAGTCATAGCCTTTTGTTGAGCTGTGACCTGACATATAACATTCTCATAAAATGGTATTTTACAAATGCTAGTTCTGTAAATCTGACATGATGTTGAGGGTCAGGTATCACAAAACCAAACAATAAAAATGCAAGCTCCAAACCAAGGTAAAAATATGGTTCAGAGATCTGTACTCAAACTCACTGGAATGCCTAAACTAGGAAGAATTTGAGCGATGATTAAAGATTGGCATGTAATTGACAAGGTTACACCCTAGAAGACAGGAAAGTTTTGAGAGGTGGTTTGTTGACAAAGAGGTAGAGAGATCATTGAATTTCGAATCTGAAAATCTGAATGTGATTCTCAGTTCTGTCATTATGAGCTATGTGAACATGGGCAAAGTGCTTAATCTCTCTTGGGTTGACCCTCCTTGTCTATAAACTAAGGTTAATAGTTTCCTCACTCACCTCATGGCGTTTTAAGATCTAAAATGTGATAATGTATTTGGAAACATTTAATAAATTCTGAAGTGTCACACGAATTTAAAATAAATTCTTGCCATACAGAAAGAATTTCCATGAAATTTGTCTAACATGGAAGGGAAAGAAAAAGTATGAGGCCATATGCCATGAATTCCTTGGGCCATGGTCCAGGCCAATGGACAGGGTCCATAATTTCTAATGTCTTTTTCCCTTAGCTTTAGACCAAGGGGCCGGTGGAGCTGGCAGAAGTGCCGTGCTTTGGCAGAGTCCGTCTGAGAGAAGGCTTGCAGTCTATTTCTGTCTGTGCCCTTTGAGTTATTCTCAGTAACTGGAAAATTTAACATGTACTCACATGTTCTAGATTAATAACTCTCTTGATGGGTTACTCTGAAAACCATGGGAACAGATAATGAGGAAACCACAGAGAGTTTTTATTGGCACTAGAGCCAAATGAATTACTTAAAAAAAAAAGATATTCTAAAACAACCACCTTTTTTTCTACCTCAAATATTAGAACATATCTTCAACAGTACAGAGTGAAAGACAGAGTGAGGAATAAATGATGAGTGTGGTTCCTTGAACTAATATAGATAATCAGTTCAAATAACTCAAAAATAGCCACATGGCTCTGTGTATGTGTGTGTAAATAACCTATCTCATGCATGTACCATCACCCTTCCTTCCCCCACAAAACCCACACTGCCATGCATTATGATGCAAATTTAATAAGTTGTTGGGGAAACAAAGGACTCTAGAGAGCCTGGAAACTAATGACCTTGTAGAAGAAGAGAGGCCTGATACGAGCCTTTGCAGAATGTATAGACTATGGATGAGAGTAAAGAGCAAAATTACTTTTGGTTAAAACTGCTGGGTTTGCTATTATGCTGGTAGCTATAAGTCATCTTCCTAGTTGTGCAATGCTACATTATACACAGCTACAAACTATGAGCAGAAAGCACTTGTTTTGACACTTTATTGAGTATCTGTGACTTGCCTTTCTCAAGGTCTTAACTCTTCAGCAGCTTAGAGTGAGAGCAGTAAGTGATACTGTCACACATCTCAGAAAACAAAAAGCCGAAGCCTCTATTGAGGCTTTTGAGTTAAAGCCCTCTGTGTTTTTAACTTCAGTATCTGCTTTCTGACCCTTTGCTCCTTCTTTCCAAAAGAAGTCACATAACTATTAAGAGGCAGAGCAAGATCCACATCCAGGCTTCCCGCCTTCAGATCCTGAATTTAGATGACCCAATCTCTGCTTGCTGAGATCGGTGACATTGTATGGGTTGGCAATCTCCTCAATTTTGCAAACCTCCACTCAGGCTTACTAAAAAACTTACAGGTTATTTTACCACAAGAGGTCATCCGCTATTACTTACCTACCACCAACCTCATTCTTTTCCATTCCCTATACCTGAACCTTGAGGTGTTTCCATCATATTTTTAGACCTCTCCTGAAATTATGTTGCAGAGAACCAGCACCAATTACATCCAGCTACAAGCCATTGAAGTACAGGTCTGCAGGTTTTGTGTGTAGAAGATAGGGTTCTTAATTACATTCTCTCTGCTCCTGTGTCCTGCATCCTAGAGAACAATGAAACTCATGAAGCAAGGCATAGAGCTTAGGGGGATTGGCCATTAGTCTTCAGGGATGGAAACTTTAATGTAGCTCTGTAGAGCAATGAGAGATGATGAGGATACTGTATGTTATTTTAACAGACACCAAGGGTTCTTTCTGACTGTCCTTTGCATTAGACTAGCATGCAATTTCAATACATAAGGATTTGTTGAGCAAGCACCCTGTGCCCAGCAATGTAGTAAATATTATGGGAGATTCAAAGTCCAATACATGGTTCCTACCCCTGGGAGCTTTTAATCTAGTTGAGAAGACATGACACACATTTAACAGAAAAATACAAAACACTTTATAATTAAGTAAAATTGTACATGTAATCTAGTACTTTCCATCTCACGTGTGTACCATCACACATGATGGTACGAAAGATGCTGTGGAAAGTCAGGATGGAGAGGGACAAATAATAACACCTAGTGTTTACTGAGCACCAATATATGTGACACATATTTCCTAAGTTCTTAAAACTATTAATTCTTTTAATCCAACAATTTTATTGAGCATGATACTATTTTTATGCCATGAGAAGATTGATGAGAAGATTGAGATACACAACACTCAGGAAATATGCCCAAAGTCACAAAGCTGGAAAATGGCAACATCTGGATTTCAACCCATGAAGTGTGGCTCTACAATCTGTTACCTGGTGCTCTATTATGCCTGCATTCTGGTGAATTAGTTGAGGTAGACTTTATAAATGGCACAGGACTGTCTTTCAGCTGTATAGTCTACATTATAACAAGGCTTGAAGGATGGTGCAGAAGAGATTGCAAATTTCATCAAATGCTTTTTCAGTATCTATTGAAATAATCATGTGGTTTTTTTCTTGGTTCTGTTATGTGCTATATTACACTTATTGATTTGCACATGTTGAACTATCCTTGTGATATGGTTAAGTCCTGGGTCTCCACCCAAATCTCATGTTGAATTGTAATCCCCAGTGTTGTAGATGGGGCCTAGTGGGAGGTGACTGGACCATGGGAGTGGTTTCTAATGGTTTAGCACCATCCTCTAAGTGCTGTCTCATGACAGACTTCTCACGAGATCTGTTTGTTTAAAAGTTCGTAGCACCTTCCCCTTCACTCTCTCTCCTGCTCCACCATGTGAAGAGGTGCCTGCTTCCCTTTGCTTTCTGCCATGGTTGTAAGTTTCCTGAGTCCTCCTCAGCCACGCTTCCTGTACAGCCTGTGGAACTGTGAGTCAATTAAACCTCTTTTCTTCATAAATTACCCAGTATCAAGTAGTTCTTTATAACAATGTGAGAACAGACTAATATACCTTGCATCCCTGAGAAGAATCCCACATGATCATGGTGAATGATGTTTTTAGTGTGTTGTTGAATTCTGTTAGCCAGTATTTTGGGGAGGATTTTTGCATCTATATTAATCAGTGAAATTGGCCTGAGGTTTTCTTTTCTTGTTTTGTCCTTCTCTGGTTTTGCTACCAGGCTAATTCTGGCTTTGTAGAATGATTTTTGGAAATATTTCCTCCTTTTCAACTTCTTTGAAGAATTTGAATAAAATTGGTACTTTTTTTCGTTAAATGTTTGGTAGAATTCAGCAGGGAAGCCATCAGGTTCTGGGCTTTTCTTTACTCAGATATATTTTATTACAGCTTTGATCTCATTGCTTGTTACTCATCTGTTCAAGTTTTTATTTTCTTCATGGTTCAATCTTGGGAGGATGTAGTGCCCAGGAATTTATTCACTTCCTCTACATTTTCCAATTTGTTGGCATATAGTTGTTCATAACAGTCTCTAATGATTTCTTTTTTTTTTTTTTTTGTATTTCTGTGGTCTCAGTTGTTATGTCTCCTCTTTGTTTCTGGTATTATTTATTTGGTTTTCTCTTTTTTTCTTAGCCTAGCTAAAAGTTTGTTGATTTTATTTATCTTTTCAAAAAAAGCAACTTTTTGTTTCATTGATATTTTGTATATTTTAGTCTCAATTTCTTTTATTCCAGCTATGATCTTTATTATTTCTTTTCTTCTAATAATTTTGGGTTTGTTTTATTTTTGCTTTTCTAGTTCCTTGAGGTACATTGTTGGGTTGTTTAAGTCTTTTTTTTCCTACTTTTTTGATGTAGACATTTATTGTTATAAACTTCCATCTTAGTATTTCTTATGTTGTATCTCATTGACTTTAGTATATTATATTTGCATTTTCATTTGTTTGCAGAAATTTTACTATTTCATTCTTAATTTCTTCATTGACCCACTGGTCACTCACGAGCATTTTGTTTAATTTTCATGTATTGGTGATGTTTTGAGGTTCCTCTGGTTATTAATCTATATTTTTATTCCATTCTTGTCAGAAAACCTACTTAATATGATTTCCATTTTTTTTTTTGAATTTTTTCACACTTATTGTGTGGCCTAAGCTATAGTTTATTCTGAAGGATGTTCCATGTTACAATGAAAAAAAAGCGTATTCTGCAGCAGGTGGGTGATATGTTCTGTAAATATCAATTAGGCCTAATAGGTCTAGTGTGTAGTTTAACTCCATGGCTCCTTGTTAATTTTTCATCTGAATGATATATATATTACTGAGAGTGGGCTGTTCAAGCCCTCTACTATTATTATTGTCAGTCAATCTCTCCCTTTAGAACTATTCATGTTTGCTTTATGTACTTGAGAGCTCTGCTCCTGGGTGCATAGACATTTATAATTGTTATGTCTTCTTGCTTATTTGACCTCTTTGTCATTATTTAGTGACTTTTTTTCCTCTTCTTATAGCCTTTCATTTGTAGTCTATTTTATCTGTTATAAGTACCCACTACTCTCACTCTTTTTTGGTTTCCAGTTGCATGAACTATCTTTTTTCACCCCTTCACTTTCAGTCTTTGTATGTCTTTATAGGTGAAATGGCTTTCTTGTCAGCAATATACAATTTTGTCTTTCTTTTTTTTTTTTTTTTTTTTTTTTTGACAGACTCTTGCTCTGTCGCCCAGGCTGGAGTGCAGTGGCGTGATCTCAGCTCACTGCAAGCTCTCACTCCCAGGTTCACGCCACTCTCCTGCCTCAGCCTCCCAAGTAGCTGGGACTACAGGTGCCCGCCACCACACTCGGCTACTTTTTTGTATTTTTTAGTGAATTTGGGGTTTCACTGTGTTAGCCAGGATGGTCTCCATCTCCTGACCTCATGATCTGCCCTCCTTGGCCTCCCAAAGTGCTGGGATTACAGGTGTGAGCCACCACACCCAGCCTAGAATTTGGTCTTATTTCTTTATCCATTCAACTACTCTCTATTTTTAAATTAGAGAATTTATTCCATTTGCATTCAGTGTTATTATTGATTGGAAACTACTACTGCCAGTTTGTTGCATGTTTTCTGGTTGTCTTGTAACTCCTCTCTTCCTGTTTTCCCTGTTTTCCGTTTCCCAAAACATACAGAGAAATGCTTTTCTCTGGTACTATGTTTTAATTTGTTGTTTTTTATTTTTAGAGAATCTATTATAGGTTTTTGCATTGTGGTTACCATAAGACTTACATAAAATATCTTATAGATACAACAAATTATTTTTAAGAGACAGCAACTTATATTAAATCACAAGGAAAATAATAGAAACAGAAAACAAAAATTAAAACCTCTACACTTTAATTCCATGGCCCCTACAATTTGACTTTTTGTTGTTTCAGTTTAAATATCTTTATATTGCCTATCTCTTAACAAATTTCTGTCGCTATTATTGTTTTTAATAGATTTGTCTTTTGAATTTCCTAGTAGAGTTCTGCGTAAATTACATGCCACAATTATAGTAATAGAATATTCTGAATTTTTCTGTGTACTTACTTTTACCAGTGGGTTTTTTAACCTTTAAATATTTTATTTTGCACATTAGTGGTTTTTTTTTTTTTTTTTTTTTTTTTTTTTTTTGAGATTGAGGCATTCTCTTTGCATTTCTTTTTTTTCTTTTTAGAGATATAGTCTCCCTCTGTTGCCAAGGCTGTAGTGCAGTGGAGCAATCACAGCTCACTGCAGCCTCAACCTGCTGGGCTTAAGTGATCCTCTTGCCTCAGCCTCCTGAAAACCTGGGACCACAGGTGTGCGTCATCATGCCCTGGTTATTTTTGTAAAATTTTTTTAGAGACAGGGTCCCACTATGTTGTCCAGTCTGGTATTACACTTCTGGGCTCAAGCAATTCTCCCACCATGGCCTCCTAAAGTGCTAGGGCTATAGGCATGAGCCACCATACTTGGCTCTCTTTAGCACTTTTTATAAGACAGGTGGTGAGTTCTTTCAACTTTTGCTTGTCTGGGAAAGATCTTTTCATTCCTTCATGTTGGGAGGTTAATTTTGCTGGGTACAGTATTCTTGATTGGCAGTTTTGTTTTGTTTTTGTTTTTGTTTTTCTTCTCAAGAACTTTGAAAATGCTCTTGACTCCCTTCTGGTCTGTATGGTTTCCATTGAGAAGTCTGTTGCCAGAAGAATTGGTACTCCTTCGTATATTATTTGCTTTTTTCCTTGCTGCTGTTAGGATCTTCTTTTTGTCCCAGACCTTTGAGTGATTGATTATTATATGCCTTGGGGTGGTCTTATTAGGGTTGAATCTATTTGGCGTTCTCTTCCTGTTCCTGGATATTTATCTCTTTCTCAAGTTTTGGAAAACTTTCTGTTATTATTTCTTCCTTAAGTTTTCTACCCTTGCTCTCGCTCAACTCCCTCTTGAAGGCCAATAATTATTAGATTGGGTTTTTTGAGGTAGTTATCTATATCTTGTAGGAGATCTTTGTTCTTTGTCATTCTTTTTTTCTTTCCTCCAAGTGTGTATTTTCAAATGGCCTGGCATGGCGCTTACTGATTATTTCCTCTTCTTGACCCATCCTGATGTTAACAGACTCTAATACGTCTTTCAGTTCAACAGATGTATTTCTTATTTCTGTTTGTTTGCTTGTTTTTATTATTTGAACCTCCTTGTTAAATTTCTCTCCTAAGTTCCTGAATTGCTTTTCTGCATTATCTTAGAGATCACTGAGTTCCCTTAAAACTGCTACTTTTATTTATTGGTCAGAGAGCTCACATATCACCATCTCACTGGCGTAAGTCAATGGCTTCTTGCTTTGTTTAGCCTCGCCACATTCTGCTTCCCTATTTGCTGGTGTGCCTTGTGGATGTAGTCTATGCCTTTGCATTGAATGATTAGTTATTTGTTTTAGTCTTCTCTGTCTGGCTTGTTATGTTCTTTATTAGATATATTTGCTTAAAGATTCCTGGTAATTGACTTGTTGAATTTCTTTTTTTCCTGCTAGATTGCTGCCTCCTTTTTGTCACTAGATTATGCCTTAAGCCAAGCTTTGTCTTGGCTGAAGTAAATGATCAGAGGGCTGCTTGTCCTAAATGCAGAAGGTCCCAAAGGGAATATTCTTTCAGTATGGGAAGACTGGCTAGGGCTTCACAGCCAGGAAACCTGTAGAACATACCTCATAGAGCTTCTTTAATTTGATATCTCCTTAAGGCTGAGTTACAGAGCATTTTCCAGGGCTGGGGATTATAGCCTTACCTCCTCACTTTGTCTTCAGCTATCTTCAGGGATATTTCTCCATTCAGGCACTTGTGATGCTTTCCATGGGTTGAAGCCAGGGCAGAATTCCTGCTAGGGAACCCAAGATGGTGGGAAAGTTGGTTGTTCACCTCACTCTCAATTTTTCTAGAAATCATGAGTTGGGAGGAAATTTTCCATGCACTTGGTGCTGAGCAGATTGAGGGGAAGAGTATTGCAGATACAGAATGCTCTTATCATCTCTGAGTTTCCTCACTTTTCTGTGGTCCCTGAAACTGTCTTATTCTCATATTTAAGTTTTGGTGTATTTCTGGTGATAATCTTCGTGTTGTATATTTGTTTTTGGTTTTCTGTTGGTGGGGGTGGGCATTGAAATCAACTTGTTTCTACACTTCCATTTTGGAATTGGAAGGTCTCTGCTGAGCATCTTTATGCATGTTATTTTCCATAAAATTCACTAAAAGTCTATGAAATAGGTATCACTTCACTTCTTTTTTTTTTTTTTTTTTTTTTTTTTTTTTTTTTGACAATGTCTCACTCTGTCACCTGGGCTGGAGTGCAATGGCATGATCATGGCTCTCATTGCAGCCTCGACCTCCCAGACTCAGGTGATTCTCTTGCCTCAGCCCCCTTAGCACACACAGGTGTGTGCCACCATACCTGGCTAATTTTTGTTTGTTTGTTTGTATTTTGTGTAGAAATTAGGTGTCACTGTGTTTTCTGGGCTGGTCTTCAACTCCTGAGCTCAAGTGATTCACCTGCCTTGGCTTCCCAAAGTGCTGGGTTTACAGGCATGAGCCATCATACCCAGCTAGTATCACTTACTTTCATTTTCCAGAAAAAGAAATATAAGTCAAGAGAGATTAAGAAATTAGGCCAAACACACAACGCATGACTACAAAGTCATGACTTGAACTCAACTTTGTCTTACCCCCCAGGCTATTTGCCTCCTATTACATCACAGTCTCAATATGATTGCAACTATGCAAACAATCCACTGCATAGTAAAAACAAGCTTTCCGGAGGCCACATAGCAAAATAGTAGTAGCACTTGTGTTAGGGAGGATGTGCTACAGATTTTCATTTTTTGCTTTTAGCTATTGCCTATGTATATAATTAAAATCTTACATTGTTTACAAAATAATAAAGAATAGTCGAGGAGAGAGAGAGAGAGAGAGAGAGAAAGAGAGAGAGAAAGAGTGAAAGAGAGAGAGAAGTAAATAAAAAACCAAGATGATAGGAAGAGAACTCTTTCCATTTATAAGGAAAGTTTCCAAGGACTAAGATCATGCCTCTTTAAACTGCTACGTTAACCTTGATTATTAGAGTATTAACCTTACCTGAAATGGCAAAATATTTTTTCTTTATACTATTTTTTTTCCAGAAAAGCATTTGGTGAGTGGTTAAAAAGGCCTGAATTTACTTGCCTGAGACAATTTGCCTACTGCCTTTAGCTTAAACTAGAGTCTCAGGACTGGAGAGTAATATGTATGATAGCTAGTAACAGGGGGTATCTGGGAGTTGGGGAAGCTATCTTCTGTTTTGGCTATCCTGTGAGACAACAAATTTAACAGTGCCCTCTGGCCAGAATCCCTCAGAAGGGATATTGGGAGATAGCTTATCCTACACAAACACACTCTAAAATCTAGTCCCAAGATTCATATGTGTTATTTCTGCATAGCCAAAATGTAGTCTGGTTGAAGTGATTGACGAGTTGGTAATTTTCAGTATAAAAGGCTTTTCTTTCCTAAAGAAGGTTTGAAGGCAAAGTAAGTATTGGATAATATCATCATCATCAGCAGCAGCATTAACATTATCTGAGTACATAATATTTGTTACACCCTGTTATAACTGATTTACATGTCATTTAAGACTCACAACAACTCTTGTAAGATAGGTAATACTATTATTACCATCTTCATACTAGAGGAGAAGGAAGTTGAAAGACAAAGGGACTCTCCCAAGAGCATACAATTGCTTAGTAGAGAAATTTCTTCTCCTACCTTTAACACTGATAGATACTTTTGCCTAATTACATCTGAATTAAACCTGGAAGGAGGACAATGACATAGGATGATTTTCTCTACCCATCACCAACTCACTTCTTATAGGGCTGATTTTGTCTGTAAAGTGATGGGAGCCAAGAGGCTGAGGCAGGAGAATGGCGTGAACCCGGGAGGTGGAGCTTGCAGTGAGCTGAGATCTTGCCACTGCACTCCAGCCTAAATAAAAAAAAAATGTAGGCAGTTGGGTATTATCCAGCCTTTCTCATCTAAAATGTCAGCACACTTTCTGCCTGGCTCTCAAAGATGTTTTTCTACAGAAGGCTCTCTTGGTATATCATAGTCTGTTTCATTTTTTTGAAAGGATACATCGTCAATCATAATTCCTGCTCTTAAGGTGCCTACCATCTAGATAAATTGTAATGATATGTATGGATAGCATAATTGTTTTCACTGTGAAAATTGTGGGGAAAATGCAGAGAGATGCAATCCTAAGTTCACTGAAGCAAAGAAGGAGCATTTTCATAAATTTAGGGTTGGGGAGAGTGAGTGTGAGGAGGGTTAACCTGTTTGAAGTTCAGGATTTCACCTATTTGAAAAGGTCATGCCCAAAGAGATTTTGCACTAAGGTTTTACTACCTGAAGGAAGTGAATCATAGAAACCATTTGGGAAAAAAAATGAAAGCATGCAGAAAACATGGCAAGTAAAGGTGTGAAAGAAATCTTGATATTGGGGAGTAATTTTCAAACTTTCTTTCCTCCTCCAAGAAGGCTTGGAAGAGGAAATGAAAAACTTGAGTATGGATGTATTCAGGCGAGAATACATATAGCTCAGAAGAACAAGAACTTGTTTTTATGAAATGGAGAAGGCAGAAATAAAATGAGAAACAGTTAAGAAAATTCTCATACTCAGGCTGAGTGGTAAATGTGGATATTGAATGTTTTAGAGTAGGAAGAAACTAATGAGGCATTCTGGACTGAATTAATCAGTTGTATTACATCCTCTGAATACCTCCACTTGCAGATAAAGGCTAGCTTCTTACATTGATAATAACTAGAATTTATCACATACTTTTCATGAGCCAGAATCTGGCTACATGTAGCATCTCAAGCAACGTTCAAAACAACCCCACAAAGCACAATCCCCAACAGATGGGAAATTTGAGGCTTGTGAAGATTAAGTGACAGGTCCAAGTTCACACAGATTGTAAGCAGTTGAGCTCAGGGCTGTTTGACTCCAAAGTACACATTCTCTTCCAGACTCGCAATCTCTGGCAATACACCAGTATTTTCATCCTTTACAATATGAGACAGACCCTGAGAAAATAGTATCATTGGCAGACAGGCTGGCAGCTCTCTGATGAGTCTTCTTGTAAAGGATGTTGGCAATTATTTATGAGTCCATCTACTTCTATTATTGAAATCCGCACATAATCTGAAGTAACAGTGTCACCCTACTCTCCTCACAATTGAATTTCTTACCAGGATGCTCCACAAGAAATAATGCTGACTTTTTAATGCATGATTTATCTCCTAGGAAAAACATCTAAGTATAAGTCAGTCAACATGTAGAAAACGGGATAAAGGAAGAGAAACGAAGGAGGCTTTCTAGCCATTAAGACTCCACTAGGCCATTAAGACATCGTCAATGGCTCCCTATTAGCTACAGGAAAAAAAAAAAAAAAAAAAAAAAAAAAAAAAAAAAACATAGATCCAGAAAACGCTGAGTACCACCCAGTAACAGGTAATATTAATAACATGGGGGCGAGACAAAAGATATTTCTTCTAAGAGACTAGACCACAAAGCTTTTCTTAAAATTATTTTTTATAGCAACCTCTAGTGGATCTAGAATCCCTAGGGTTTCATCATTCAAATCCTATTATAACAGGTATAAATAATCCCAGACTGTGAAGACTATAATAAATACCTAACTTTTCAGTGCCCAGATACTAAGGAACATTGAGGAGCAACAAGACCATCCAGGAAAACATGACTTCACCAAACAAACTAAATAGGATCCCAGAGATCAATCCTGCAGAGACAGAGATATGCAACCTTTTGGGAAGTAAATTCAAAAGAGCTGTGTTGAGGAAACCCAAAGAAATTCAAGGTAACACAGAGAAGAAATTCAGAATCCTACCAGATATGTTTATCAAAAATTTGAAACAACTAAAAAGAAGCAAACAGAGATTCTGAAGTTGAAAAAAGCGATTGACTTGCTGAAGAATGCATCAAAGTCTCTTAATAGCCGAATTGATCAAGAATTAGTGAGCTTGAAGACAGGCTATTTGAAAATACAGTCAAAGGAGACAAGAGAAAAAAGAATAAAAAAGATTGAAGCACACCTACAAGATCTAGAAAGCCTCAAATAGACAAATGTAAGAGTTACTGGCCTTATTGAGGAGGTAGATAAAGAGATAGGGGTAGAAAGTTTATTCAAAGGTATAGCAACAGAGAACTTCCTAAACCTAGAGAAAGATCAATATCCAAGTACAAGAAGGTTATAGAACACCAAGCACATTTAACCCAAAGAAGACTAACTCAAGGCATTTAATAATAAATTCCAAAGATCACGGATAAAGAAAGGATTCTAAAAGCAGCAAGAGAAAATAAAAAAATAACATGCAATGGAGGTCCAATACATCTGGCCACAGACTTTTCAATGAAAACATTACAGGCCAGGAGAGAGTGGCATGATATATTTAAAGGGCTGAGGAAAAAAACTTTTACCCTAAAATAGAATGTCTGGTGAAAATATCCTTCAAACATAAAGGAGAAACAAAAACTTTTCCAGACAAATTAAAGCTGAAGAATTCCATCAATACCTTATCCGTCCTTTAAGAAATACTAAAGAGAATACTTTAATCAGAAAGAAAATGACATTAATGAGCAATAAATAATCACCTGAAAGTATAAAATATACTAGTAATAGTAAGTACACTGAAAAATGTAGAATACTATAACACTGTAACTGTGGTGTGTAAACTGCTCTTATTCTAAGTGGAAAGACTAAAAAATGAGCCAATCAAAAATAATAACTACAACAACTTTTCAAGACATACGCAGTACAGGAAGATATAAATAGAAACAACAAAAAGTTAAAAAGCAGGGGATGAAGTTAATGTAAATAATTTGTATTAGTTTTCTCTTTCCTTGTTAGTTTATGCCATCAGGGTGAAGTTGTCATCAGTTTAAAATGATAGGTTATAAGATGTTACTTGCAAGCCTTATGGAAAACTCAATCCAAAACCATGCAAAGGATATAGAAAAAATTAAAAGTGAGAAATCAAAATGTACCATCAGAGAAAATCATCTATACTAAAAGGTGGACAGGAAGGAAGGAAGAAAGAGAGCACCACAAAACAAACAGAAAACAACAAAACAACAAGGACAAGTCCTTATTTATCAATCATAGGATTGAGTATAAATAGACTAAACTCTCTAATGGAAAGACCTGCAGTGGCTGAATGGATTAGAAAACAAGAACCAATGATATGTTGCCTAAAAGAAACACACTTCACCTATAAAGACACACATACACTGTAAATAAAGGGATGGAAGAAGATACTCCAGGCATATGGAAACCAAAAGCAAGCAGGAATAGCTATCCTTAGATCAGACAAAATAGATTTCAAGACAAAAACTATCAGAAGAGACAGAGAAGGTCATTATATAATGACAAAAGTGTCAATTCAGCAAAAAGATATAACAATTATAAATATATATGCACCCTATGCTGGAGTACCCAGCTATATAAAGAAATGCTATTAGAGATAAAAAGAGAGATAGACTCCAATGAAATGATACCTAGAGACTTCAAAACCTCACTTGTAGCATTAGGAAGATCTTTCAGACAGAAAATCAACAAAGGAACATTGTATTTAATCTGTACTACAGGCCAAATGGACCTAATAGATATTTACAGAACATTTCATCCAATGGCTACAGAATACAATTTTTTTTTCTCAGCACATGGATTATTCTTAAGGATAGACAATATGTCTGGCCACAGAACAAGTCTTCAAAACTACAAAAATATGAAATTATTATTATTGAGATGGAGTCTCACTCTGTCACTCCAGGCTGGAGTGCAGTGGCATGATCTCAGCTCACTGCAACCTCTGCCTCCTGAGCTCAAGTGATTCTCCTGCCTAGCCTCCTGAGTAGCTGGGATTAAAGGTGCCCACCACCATGCCTGGCTAATTTTTGTATTTTCTGTAGAGATAGGGTTTCATCATGTTGATCAGGCTGGTATCAAACTCCTAACCTCAAGTAATCCACCCACCTTAGCCTCCCAAAGTTCTGGGATTAGAGAGGCATGAGCCACTGCACTTGGCCAAAAAGATGAAATTATATCAAGTATCTTCTCTGATGATAATGGTATAAAACTAGAAATCAATAACAGGAGGAATTTTAGAAATTATACAAACACATGGAAATTAAAGAATATGCTACTGAATTACAAGTGGGTCAATGAAGAAATTAAGAATAAAATTGAAAATTTCTTGAAACAAATGGTAATGGAAATACAACATAGCAAAACCTATGGGATATACTGAAAGTAGTACTATGAGCAAAGTTTATAGATATAAGCGCCTACATCAAAAAAGTAGAAAAACTTCAAGGAAACACCTAATGATGCATCTTAAGGAACTAGAAAAACAAGAGCAAACCAATCCAAACGTTAGTAGAAGAAAATAAATAATAAAGATCATAGAAATAAATGAAGTTGAAACAAATAAACTAAAACAGTAAATCGGTGAAAGAAAAAGTTAGATTTTTAAAAAGATAAACAAAATCAACAAACCTTTATCCAGATTAACTAAGAAAAATGAGAGAAAACCGTAAGTAATAAAATCAGAGATGAAAAAGAAGACATTACAACAAATGCTGCAGAAATTCAAATTATCATTAATAACTACTATGAGCAACTATATGCCAATAAAATGGAAAATCTAGAAGAAATGGACAAATTTGTGGACACATACAACCTACCAAGATTGAATCATGAAGAAATCCAAAGCCTGAACTTACCAATAACAACTAACAAGATTGAAGCCATAATAAACAGTGGCCCAGCAAAGAAAAGCCTGGTACTCAATGGTTTGGCTGCTGAAATTTATTAAACATTTAAGAACTTTTAGCAATCCTACTCAAATTACTTCAGAAAAGAGAAGAGAAGGAAATACTTCCAGACTCATTTTATGAGGTCAGTATTACCCTGATATCAAAAAGAGACAAAGATACAACAAAAAAAGAAAACTATAGATTAATATCCCTTATGAAAATTGATCCAAAATACTTATCAAAATACTAACAAATGGCATTCAACAATAAATTTAAAAGACTGTTCATTAAGACCAAGTGAGATTCTTTCCAGGGATACAAGGATTGTTCAACATAGGCAAATCAATAAATGTGATATATCATAGAAACAGATTGAAGGACAAAACAATATGATCATTTCAATTGATGTTTAAAAAGCATTTGATAAAATTTTAACATCCCTTCATGGTAATAACCCTCAAAAAACTGGATATGAAAGGAATATACTTCAATATAATAAAAGTCATATATGACAGACCCACAAATACTACAGTGAATGGGGAAAAAGACTGAAATCCTTTCCTCTAAGATCTGGAACATGACAAGGTTGCTCACTTCCACTACTATTACTCAATGTAGTACTGGAAGTCCTGGCTGCAGCAATCAGACAAGAGAAAGAAATAATGAGGCTGCTCTTCCTATGGAGTAGCCGTTCTTTTATTCCTTTACTTTCCTAATAAACTTGTTTCACTTTACCATATGGACTCACCCACAATTCTTTAATGCATAAGATGCAAGAACACTCTCTTGCAGTCTGAATCAGAAGTTCTTTTCAGTAACACCTTCCTGGCAAACCACAAAGGAATAATACTGAGACTCCAACCCAAAGGAAGTAGGCTGCATCATCAATTGACCAACTTTGGGTAAGTGGTGGGGTGCATTTTACCTGGGAAAAGTATGAGATTGGGTTAGAGGCTCAACTTAGGGGAGTTAGAGTCTCTCCTAAGACAGAGAGGGTTAAAGGCCCCTATTAATAAAAGTCGAGGATGCTTGAACAATCTTGGATTCGAGGCTCACCTTATGAAGGTTAGAGTCCTTCCTAAGATTTAAGGGGTTAGAAGCCCCCTCAGTAAATCCCTCTTGGCTAAGAAGGGATTTGGCATTATGGAATGTTAACTGCTATTCTCTTTGGATTAATCTGCCTTGCATTCTTTGCCGATGGCTGTGAGTGACAGGATGAAGCATGTACAGGATCACAGGACATGGGGAGCTTTTTCTTTCCTAAAGAGGGAAACTTGAGAGCTGATGGGACTGCTGGAATATATCCCTTCTGACTGACAGGTGGCCACTTGAACTTTTGATTCACTGTCATTGCAATGAGCGGGTCGTCTTTCTCTGGTCTCCCTGAATGCTTGGCCTTCACCACCCTGTCACAGGCAGTGCTTTATTTCCCTTTCTCTCCTTTCCCTTTCTTACCTTTTCTGTTATTCAGGATGACCACCTTGCCCAGAGACCACATGTTGAAACTCTTTTAATACACTTTGAATGGATTAAAGATGACAGGGCACAATCAGGGGCAAGACCGAGCCTTGCTAGTTCGATATTAGGTGCTAAGCAGAGTGGCCAATGTGTCTTGAGATGTAGCGAATCTGGTGTACTTTGTGGTGTAAATTTGCCTTTCTGTGTCATTTTGTCATAAAGAGGAGTACCTTAGGATAGAGCATGGGCTTAGGACCCAATAAGCCCACTGTTCAAGACAGCCCAGCAAGCTGGTCAGTAACAATCTTTGCTGCAGGTCTCTGAAACAAACAAACAAACAAACAAAACTGGATGAAGTTTCTGTCTCATCTTGTTCTATGTTCTTGGGAGCTTAACCTTGTAACCACATGGCAGAACTTCTTTTTTGGTTTCCACCATTGAGGGAACAGGAATTTTGGAGTTCACATCATAGCCTTAAAAATTATCTCAAGCAGTTAAAAGTCTTTACAAGCTCAAAATTGGCTACTCCAGACTCCTTCTTGGAAGAGTAATGGAAATTGCCCAGTGCTGTAGCTTAGTAGCTAAGGCTTTTTCTTTTCACACTGGTTGTCTGGGTTAACGTTCAATTCCTAGCTTAGGGAATGATTCCTTTCTGGTTTGATATCTGCATGACCTTTACAATTTGTTGATTCTCTTCCCTTCCATGAACCATCTTTAATTTTCCTTCCTCTGAGCACCTGGGAGGTTACTTTTGTTAAAGTTCAAAAACTAGAAATATTGGCTGTTTGGCCTGGCTAAAGTTGGGTAATAGGAGATTTAAAAGGAATTTTTTAGAGTGCTATGGTTAAAAGTCAGCTTAATTAAAAGTGAATATTCAAGCTCTAACAACCTGGGACTCCTCAGGAAATATATAAGAGGCACCATAGACACCATTTTGGGAAAAATCTCTGTTTTCCTCATGGAACCCCAGGAATTAAAAGTGGATAGTTCCCTCTCAAAATCTAAGGCTTTGTTATGTTTTGCATTGCATTATCTGACATTTTTTGCTTCTGGGGGTATCAGAAATTACTTTACATTATGAGAGAGCTTTGGTGTATAATAACTAGGTAGGAAATATAGTTTTGGGGATAACTGATGACAGTCATGGGAAGATAGTCAGCTCTTTGCATGTTTGAATTAGAGAAGCATGCTCTTGGCAACCTAGAAGATACGGAAATGTCCCCAGGCCCCACTGAGAGATGAGACTCCCATGAGAGATGGGCTGCTTGACTCTTTTTTACAATCTAAGATCTGGTATAAAAATTCGACCTTTAATTTTTGGGGATTTGTTTTGCCTTCTAGTTGTGCCTGCTTATTAAGTCAGAAACTGCAAGCTTTAAAGAGAAACTTAAAAACTGGCAAATGGAAAAATCTTACAATTAGAAGATCTTCTGTCTGTATTTATATGTGTTGTGTGTGATGTTTACATATAAAAGAGCTCTGATTAATTGGCTTAAAAATAATAAGCACTTAAACCAAATATTTTGTCGAAAGAATAAAAGCTATAATGACTTTAGTAAGCTTTGGGAAGGAAGAACAGTTTTACATGCAAGGTGTGTAAGGAAAGTGAAATGTGGTTTTGGTAAAAAGTTATAAGAAGGCATGGGAATGTGGATTTTTTTTTGGTCTGGTTTAGAGAATCGAACAGTTGTTTCCAGTTAGATAGGCAAAAGGTAAAGGTTTGAACAAGTTGTGGATGGTTTGTGAAAAATTAATCTTATGAAAGAAATTCTATGTGTGAACATATTGGCTAAAATTAAAGGGGTACTACTCAGTTTATTTGTAAATTGAGCATTGGAGTAAAAGCACAACAGGGTTTCCTGAGAGCAATGATCTGCTCTTTGACAAAGATTGTAAACTGTTATAAAAGATTTATGAGAATCTTACCTTATGGTCAAAGTAATTAAGATTGGATAGATTTAACTATAAGATTTTAGTGAAAATTGGGTTGACAATAGTACACTAATGCAAGTGTGAAATGTGACTTTTTCTCTTGAAAAAGATTTTCACATAATCTTTAAAAAATGAAAGATTTTTGTTTGTCTTTTGAATAAACTACAGGAAAAAGAAGGAAGAAAAAGACAGATTGTTTGGAAAGCTACATCTTCCCTCTTAATGAGTAATGGTTTTTGCCTTTTAAAATTTTTGAGCTATCATTTTGGCTAAATGAATGACTTATGGTAATCTGGGATTTGATTTTATAATATAAAGTATTTCAAGCCTTTGATATTTGACAAACTTTCAAAAATCAAATTATAAATTATGTCTTTCTGACCAAATTAATCTTTTAAATATTAGGTGCCTTAAAGTCCCAAACTGACATATTTGGCTTATTTGATATAAAAGTCATACAGGAAGCATTGTCAATATGAAATGGTGTTTGAGTTACTTTGGACTGTATTTGTTTAAATATGTTGTTATTAGTATGTCTTCCAAAATTATGAAAAACTTCTATAGTTCTGATATGATTTAGTGTATATTATTAATAGTTATAATTTTTATGTTAACCTGTTGTATGCCACAGAAGTAACCAAAATTCTTATTCAATTATGGCTTTAATAGTGGCTGTCCTAAGACTTTTTGTCATCCACAGACAATTGTTGTCTTGTTTTGATCCTTTACAAAAGGTGGTTTATAATCAGCTATGGGACTTTGACAGGTGCTCCTGAATGCAGTTTGCTAAAAACTTTGGCGATTGTGACATTAGAATAGAGGGAAAAACTTTCAGGACTCTCATGGAGAGCTGAGATGTTTATGAATATCAAATGAAACAGGAGTTAAAAGCATGGACTGAACTAATAGAAGACTGAAGTATTTTTCTGACTTTTTGCTTTAAATGTTATTAATCCTTCGTTTTATTTTTCAGAGTCAAAAAAACTTTTCTTTGGAGTTATTTACAGCTTGTAACAATTGAGTAAAGTATACTCTTGTTAACTAAAATTTGGAGCATATTTGTTTCTCTCTACCTGATTTCTCCAGAGTTTGGAAACCATTTGTGACTATGCTTAATTGATGGCAATATAGTTATTTGCATAAGTGCAATAAGAGTGTTTTGCAACAGGACACAAATGGAAAAACTGGTTACTTTACAAAGGCTTTGACTGGACTGGCATGCTTTCCTTTAAGGAATCAAACTTGGCTTGTAGAGCTAATAAAAGCTCCTTGGGAAAACTGGCCTCATACCTTGTGTACACAGTCTCTGTACGACCTAGGGTAAGTAAAGAATGTCAATTTCTGACAGGCCCAGGAGCCCCAAGTTATCTTGGGACCCAAGAGTAGAGCAATTTACTCAAGTCATAGGTGTTTGAGAGTACAAATCTATGGCTGGGATCAGTTTTTTAAAAAGTTTTATCTGAGATTCCTTATGGAACAGAGTACCATCAAAGCCAATTTTAAAAGTTTATGTTGAAAATAATTATTCTTGCTGCACTTTATACAAACAATCAGGGTAAATGTAAGACTAAGGTTTATTTTTGCAAATGAATTGGTCCTATTATGATTTGTCTTTACTGAAAATGGGAGACTGAAGAGAAAAAAAAATACTTTTCAAGAACTATGGTAACCTGTTATTAGATTCTAGTCTCATCAGTGGTTTTTAAGTTTTTTTTTTTTCTTACAATTTAGACTAACCCTGCTTATTCCTGTCAACCAATCAGTGATCTCTGATTGCAGCTCAGAAGAAACAGGAGGGATGGGTAATGTAAAAATCTGGATCAATATTCTAATTCTGGGCATATATTGGAATCAGCTAGCAGCCCCATATCAGCTTAGTTCCAACAGTTTGCCAGTTCATGGAAAGCCTTCTAATTTATTTTACTTGGGATGATTTTACTTATTTTGCTTTACTGTTGTGAAATATATTGCTTTTGTACTCTTTGAGTAGGAATGCAGGATAAGCTTACTGAATATTTTCTTAAATTGAACACTTATTAATCTCCTATATATCATCTTTTGTCAGAACTCAGAGTTATGAATGGTTCTTGACATATCAATCATTTCTAAATGGACTGAACTCCTCTCTACACTGAATACAAGAGACTATAATAGACAGGAATATCATTGCCCCTATTCAGCCTGAAGAAGTTATAGAAAATGGATCTTCATTCCTCTACAACCCTTAGGATTAAGGGTTCCTTTATAAAAGGGAGGGAAAAGTGTCAGAGGCATTCAAACAAGAGTGATTCCATTTTGAATAGGTGCTGGGTAAAATGAGGCTGAGACATACTCGACTGAATTCCCAGAAGGTTAGGTATTTTAAGTCAAAGAATGAGATAGGAGGTTGGCACAAGACACAGGTCAAAAAGACCTTGCTGATAAAATAGATTGTGGTAAAGATGCTGGCAAAAACCCACCAAAACCAAGATGGTGATGAAAGTGACATCAGGTCATCCTCACTGCTCATTATGCACTAATTATAATGTATTAGAATGCTAAAAGTCACTCCTGCCAGCACCAAGACAGTTTACAAATGCCATGGTAATGTCAGAAGTTACCTTATATGGTCTGAAAAGGGGAGGAACCCTCAATTCTGGGAATTGCCTACCTGTTTCCTGGAAAACTCATAAATAAAGTAGTCATTCTTTCATTGCTTTACTTTCCTAATAAACTTGCTTACACTTAAAGAAAAAGAAATAAATGTCATCCAAATTGGAAAGGAAGAAGTCAAACTATTCTTGTTTGCAGTTGATAAGATCTTATATTTGGGAAAACCAGAAGACCCCCAACAAAGGACTATCAGAACTGTTAAACAAATTCAATAAAGTTACAGGATAATAAATCCTCATCCAAATATCAGTAGCATTTATATATGCCAACAGTGAGCAATCTGAAAGAAAGTAAAAGGAGTAGTCACATTTACAATAGCTACCAAAAATCCCTAGGGATTAACCAAAGAAGTGAAAGATCTCTACAATGAAAACTATGAAACACTGATAAAAGAAAATTGAAGAGGACACAAAAAATGAAAAGATACTGCATGTTCATGGATTGGAAGACTCAGTATTGTTAAAATGTCCATACTACCCAAAGCAATCTACAAATCCAATACAATCCTCATCAAAATACCAATGACATTCTTTATAATAATAGAAAAAAAATCCTCATATTTTTATGGAACCACAAAAGACCAAAAATACCCAAAGCTATCTTGAGCATAAAGAACCAAACTGGAGGAATCACATTACCTGACTTCAAATTATACTACAGTTATAGTCACCAAAACAGTATGGTACCAGCATAAAATCATACATGTAGACCAATGGTAGGCAATAGAGAACCCAGAAACAAATCCATACAACTACAGTGAACTCATTTTCAACAAAGGTCCCAAGAACGTACATTGGCAAAAGGTCAGTCTCTTCAATAAATAGTACTGGGAATCTTGGATATCCACATGCAGAAGAATGAAACTAGATCCCTATCTCTCACCGTATACAGAAATCAAACCAAAATGGATTAAAGACTTAAATCTAAGGCCTCAGAATATGAAATTACTAAAAGAAAACATTGAGGAGACTCTCAAGGACATTGGACTGGTCAAAGATTTCTTGAGTAATACCTCACAAGCACAGTCAACCAAAGCAAAAATGGAAAAATGGGATCACGTTAAGTTAAAATCTCCTGCACAGTAAAGGAAACAATCAACAAAATGAGGAAACAACCTGTAAAATGGGAGAAAATGTTTACACACTATCCCTCTGACAAGGGATTAATAACCAGAATATATAAGGAGCTCAAAGAACTCTACAGAAAAAAATGGAATAATCGGATCAAAAAAAGGGCAAAGGATTCAAATAGGCATTTCTGAAAAGAAGACATACAAATGGCAAATAGGCATATGAAAAGGTGCTCAACGTAACTGATCATCAGAGAAATGCAAATAAAAACTACAATAAGATATCATCTCATCCCAGTTAAAATGGCTTATACTAAAATATCATGCAATAACAAATGCTGGCAAGGATGTAGAGAAAAAGAAATCCTCGTATACTGTGGATGGGAATGTAAATTTGTATTATCATTATGGAGAACAGTATGGAGGTGCCTTAAAAATGTAAAAACTGAGCTACCATATGATCCAGAAATCTCACTGCTAGCTATATACCCAAAAGAAAGGAACTCAATATATCAAAGAGATAGCTGCACTCCTGTTTGTTGCAGCACTGTTTACAATAGCTAAGATTTGGAAGCAACCTAAGTGTCCATCAACAGGTAAATGGATAAAGAAAATGTGGTACTCACACACAATGGACTACTATCGGCCATAAAAAGAAAGAGATCCTGTCATTTGCAACAATATGGATGGAACTGGAGTTCATCATGTTAAGTGAAAGAAGCCAGGTAAAGAAAGACAGACTTTGCATGTTCTCACTTATTTGTGGGAGCTAAAAACTAAACCAGTTGATCTCATGGGTATAGAGACTAAAATGGTTGTTACCAGCATCTGGAAGTGGTAATGGAGTGATGGGGAAAAGTGGGAATGGTTAATGGGTGTGAAAAAATAGTTAGATAGAATGAATAAGATCTAATATTTGATACCACAACAGGGTGCCTACAGTAAACAATAATTTTTGTATATTTAAAAATAACTAGAAGAGTATAATTGAATTGTTTGTAACACAAAGGAAAGATAAATACTTGAGGGGATGGATACCCTTTTACCCCGATGTGATTATTATGCATTGTCTATCTGTATCAAAATATAACATAACCCATAAATATGTAATCTATTATGTACCCACAAAGATTGAAAATAAGAAATTAAAAGAAACACATCCTATTTTATATATGTATATATAATTTTAAATTGTAGTAAAACATAACATTTTTCAACTTCACCGTGTTTAAGTGTATAGTTTATTAGTGTTAATTATACTCCCATTGTCATTTAACAGATGTCCAGAACTTTTTCATCATATTAAAACTAAAACTTTCTACCCACTAACCAAGTACTCCCAATTATTTCCTCCCCCAGCCCCTGGCAATCATCATTCTTTTGGTCTCTATAAATTGACTACTTCAAATACCTCATATAAGTGGAATCATACAATATTTGTCTATTTGTGACTGAATTATTTCACTTAGCATAATGTTCAATCAGATCCTATGTAAAATCTCTTGAAGGCCCTCCTATATATCTGAGTGAGAATTATGACTTTTTATTGTGGTAAAATACATATAACATACAATTTACCACTGTTGACAATTAAAACATTCACTATATCATGCAACAATCACCACTATCTACTTCCAGAACATTTTCATTATCCCAAAAGAAAACCCTATAGCCATTAAGCAGTCCCTCTCCTTTCCTCCTTCACCCTTGTCCCTTGCAACCACTAACCAGTTTTCTGTCTCTATGGATTTACCTGTTCAGGATATTTCACATACACAAAATCACACAATATGTGGCCTTTGGTGTCTTGGTTTCTTTCATTTAGTGTAATGTATTTTAGGTTAGCATTCCTTTTTTTTAAATTTTTGTATTTTTTTTTATTATACTTTAAGTTCTAGGGTACATGTGCACAATGTGCAGGTTTGTTACATATGTATACATGTGCCATGTTGGTGTGCTGCACCCATTAACTCCTTTGTAGGGACATGGATGCAGCTGGAAACCATCATTCTCAGCATTCCTTTTTAAAGCTGAATGCTATTTCATTGTGTGCATATACAACTTTTTAAAAATCCATTCATTCATTAACAAACATTTGGGTTGTTTCCAGTTCTTCATTATAGCAAAGAGTGTTGCTGTGAACATTTCCATGTGAGGTTTTGTTTGAACATCTGTTTTCAATTCTTTGGAGTATATGCTGAAATTTATGACATTTTATTAAATCATATTTTTCTTGTATGTCTTGCTAGAAAGTTGTATAACATTCTGCATCTTTTCACCTTCAGGCCAGTTGCCATTATGTCCCCAGTGGGAAATTTTAGCACATCTTTATTAGAAAATAATTCTATAAGCTGTAACTTAGAGCAATATTAAAATTTTCAATATCAACAACACCTTCTAAATAACATTCTAATATTACCAATTTCATAAACCATCCTCCTATAATACTAACACAGAACTCACAATTCTTATTCCTAAGAATAGGGTATCCTTGAAAATGAGCATAACACAAGAATACCCTCCCTCACTATTCCTGTTCAACATAGTACTGGAAGTCCTCATTAGGGCAAGTGGGCAAGAGAAAGACACAAAGTGTATTCAAATAGGAAGAGAGGAAGTCAAACTGTCACTTTGTGCAGATGACATAACCCTATATCTAGAAAGCCCCATCGTTATAGCCCAAAAGCTTCTTAAGCTAATAAGCAACTTCAGCAAAGTCTGCAGATACAAAATCAATGTGCAAAAAATCACAAGCATTCTTATGCACCAACAACAGATAAGCAAAAAGCCAAATCATGAATGAACTGCCATTCACAATTGCTACAAAGAAAATAAACTACCTAGGAATACAGCTAGTGAGGGAAGGGAAGGACCTCTTCAAGGAGAACTACAAACCACTGTTCAATGAAATCAGAGAGGAATCAAGCAAATGGAAAAACATTCCATGCTCATGGAGAGAAAGAATCAATATTGTGTAAATGGCCATACTGCCTAAAGTAATTTAAAGAGTCAATGCTATTCTCATTAAACTACCATTGACATTTATCACAGAATTAGAAAAAACTGCTTTCAAATTCATATGGAACCAGAAAGGGGCCCGTAGAGCCAAGATAATCCTGTGCAAAAAGAACAAAGCTGAAAGCATTATGCTACCTAACTCCAAACTATACTACAAGGCTTCAGTAACAAAAAAAAAATCATGATACTGATACAAAAACAGACACGTAGACCAATGGAACAGAATAAAGATCTCAGAAATACGACTGCACATCTACAGCCAGGTAGGAACTTTGACAAACCTGAAAAAAACATGCAATGGGGAAAGGATTCCCTGTTTAATAAATGGTGCTGGGAAAACTGGCTAGCCACATGCAGAAAATTGTAACTAGATCCCTTTCTTACACCTTACACAACAATTAGTCTGTTTAGGGTATCTATTTCTTCCTAGTTTAAGCTAGGAGGGTTGTATTTTTCCAGAAATTTATCCATTTCTTCCAGGTTTTCTAGTTTATATGTGTAAAGGTGTTCATAGTAGCCTTGAATGATCTTTTGTATTTCAGTGGTGTCAGTTGTAATATTTCCCGTTTCGTTTCTTAGTGAGGCTATTTGAATTTTCTCTCTTCTTTTCTTGGTTAATCTTGCCAATGGTCTATCAATGTTATTTATCTTTTCAAAGAACCAGCTTTTTGTTTCATTTATCTTTTGTATTGCTTTTGTTTCAATTTCATTTAATCCTGCTCTGATCTTGGTTATTTCCATTCTTCTGCTGTGTTTGGGTTTGGTTTGTTCTTGTGTCTTAGAGTGTCAGTTTGTGCTCTTTCAGCCTTTTTGATGTAGGCATTTAGGGCTATGAACTTTCCTCTTAGCACCACCTTTGCTGTATCCCAGAGGTTTTATAGGTTATGTCATTACTGTCATTCAGTTTAAATAATTTTTTAAGTCCCATCTTGATTTCGTTTTTGACCCAATGCTCATTCAAGAGCAGGTTATTTAATTTCCATGTATTTGCATGGTTTTGAAGGTTCCTTTTGGAGATGATTTCGAGTTTTATTCCACTGTGGTCTGAGAGAGTGCTCGATATAATTTCAATTTTCTTAAATTTATTGAGGCTCATTTTATAGACTATCATATGGTCTATCTTGGAGAAAGTTGCATGCACTGTTGAATACATGTGTATTTTGCAGTTTTTGGATGAAATATTCTATATATATCTGTTAAGTCCATATGTTCCAAGGTATAGTTTAAATCCATTGTTTCTTTGTTGACTTTCTGTCTTGATGACTTCTCTAGTGCTATCAGTGGAGTGTTGAAGTCCCCCACTATTATTGTGATGCTATCTGTCTCATTTCTTAGGTCTAATAGTATTGTTTTATAAATTTGGGAGCTCCAGTGTTAGGTGCATATATGTTTAGGCTTGTGATATTTTCCTGTTGGACAAGGCCTGTTACCATTATATAATGTCCCTCTTTGTCTTCTTTAACTGCTGTGACTTTAAAGTTTGTTTGGTCTGATGTAAGAATAGCTACACCTGCTTGCTTTTGGTACCCATTTGAATAAAATGCCTTTTTCTACCCCTTTACTTTAAGTTTATGGGAGTCCTTATGTCTTAGGTGAGTCTCCTGAAGGCAGCAGATAGTTGGTTGGTGAGTTCTTATCCATTCTGCAGTTCTGTCACTTCTAAGTGGAACATTTAGGTCATTTACATTTAATGTTAGTATTGAGATGTGAGACACCATTCCATTCATTGGGCTATTTGTTGCCTGTGTACCTAAGTTTTTTTGTTTTTATTTTTGCTTTTTAAATTGTAGTTTTGTTTTGTAGGTCCTGGGTGATTCAGACTTTAAAGAGGTTCTGTTTTAATGTGTTTCCCAAATTTGTTTCAAGATTTAGAGCTTTTTTTTTTTTTTTTTTTTTTTTTTTTTTTTTTTTTTTTAGCAGTTCTTGTAGTGATGGCTTGGTAGTTGTGAATTCTCTCACAATATATCTTTCCTTCATATATGATGCTTACATTTGCTAGATACAAAATTCTTGGTTAATAATTATTTTGTTTGAGGAGGCTGATGATAGGGCCCCAATCCCTTCTAGTTTGTAGGGTTTCTGCTGAAAAATCTGCTGTTAATCTGATAGGTTTTCCTTTACAGGTTACTTGGTGCTTTGTCTCACAGCTCTTAAGATTCTTTCCTTCACCTTAACGTTAGATAACCTGATGACAATGTGCCTAGGCAATGATATTTTTGTGATGAATTTCCCAGGTATCTTTTGTGCTTCTTGTATTTGGATGCCAAATTCTCTAGCAAGGCCAAGGAAGCTTTCCTCGATTATTCCCCCAAATAATTCAAACTTTTAGATTTCCCTTCTTCCTCAGGAACACCAATTATTCTTAGGTTAGGTTCTTTAATATAATCCCTGACTTCTTGGAGGCTTTGTTCATATTTTCTAATTCTTTTTTCTTTATCTTTGTTGGGTTGGGTTAATTCAAAGACCGATTCATAGCAGAATTCTACCAGACATTCAAAGAAGAATTGATACCAATCCTTTTGACACTATTCCACAAGATAGGGAAAGAAGAAACCCTCCCTAATTCATTTCATGAAACCAGCATCACCCTAATACCCAAACCAGGAAAGGACAAAACCAAAAGAGAAAACTACAGAAAGATATCCTTGATGAACATAGATGCTAAAATCCTTAACAAAATACTAGCTAACTGAATCCAACAACATATCAAAAAGATAATCCACCATGATCAAGTGGGTTTCATACCAGGGATGCAGGGATGGTTTAACATATGCAAGTTGATAAATGTGATACACCACATAAAGAGAATTCACAACAAAAGTCACATTATTATTTCAATAGATGCAGAAAAAGCATTTGACAAAATCCAGCAACCTTTGTCATTTAAACTGTCAGCAAAACTCGCATACAAAGGATGACCAGTCTCACCACTCCTCTTCGACATGGTAGTTACTGGAAGTCCTAGCCACAGCAATCAGCCTAAAGAAAAAAATAAAGGGCATCCAAATCAGTAAAAAGGAAGTCAAAAATGTCACTGTTTGCTAACGATATCATCGTTTACCGTGGGAAACCTAAGGACTCCTACAGATAGCTCCTGGAACTGATAAAAAAAATTCAGCAAAGATTCCAGATACAAGATAAATGCACACAAATCAGTAGTTCTTCTACACAGCAACAGCGACCAAGAGGAGAATCAAATCCAGAACTCAACAACTTTTAAAATAGCTGAAAAAAAAGTTAGGAATATACCTATATACCTAACCAAGGAGTCGAAAGACCTCTACAAGGAAAACTACAAAATGCTGCTGAACGAAATCATAGACATGATTATATGGAAACACATCCCATGCTCATGGATGGGTACAGTCGATATTGTGAATATGACCATGTTGCCAAAAGCAATCTACAAATTTAATGCAATCCCCACCAAAATACCACCATAATTCCTCACAGAATTAGAAAAAAAAAATTCTAGAATTCATATGAAACCAAAGAGCCCACATAGCCACAGCAAGACTAAACAAAAAGAACAAATCTGGAGGCATCACGCTACTGGATTTCAAACTGTATTATAAGGCCAGATTCTCCCCAACAGCATGGTACTGGTGTAAAAATAGGCATATAGACCAGTGGAATGGAATAGAGAACCCAGAAATAAACCCAAATACTTACAGCCAACGGATCTTTGATAAAGCAAAGAAAAACATAAAGTAGGGAAAGGACACCCTTTTCTACAAATCGTGCTGAGATAATTGGCTAACCACATGTAGGAGAATGAAACTGATCCTTATCTCTCACTTTATACACAAATCAACTCAAGATGGATTACAAACTTAAACCTAATCCCTAACTATAAAAATTCTAGAAGATGACATTGGAAAAACTCCTCTAGGTATTGTCTTAAGCAAGGATTTCATGACCAAGGACCCAAAAGCAAATGCAATAAAAACAAAGATAAATAGCTGGGACCTAATTAAACTAAAGATCTTTTGCATGGCAAAAGGAACAGTCAGCAGAGTAAACAGACAACCCACAGAGTAGGAGAAAATCCTCACAATCTATACATCTGACAAGGTACTAATATCCTGAATCTACAATGAGCTCAAACACATCAGTAAGAAAAAACTAAACAATCCCACCCAAAAGTGGGCTAAGGACATGAGCAGACAGTTCTCAAAAGATCATATACAAATGGCCAATAAGCATATGAAAAAATGCTCAACATCACTAATGATCAGGGAGATGCAAATCAAAACCACAATGCAATACCATCTTACTCCTGCAAGAATGGCCTTAATCAAAAATCAAAAAACAGATGTTGGCATGAACGTGGTGAACAGGGAACCCTTCTACACCGCTGGTGGGAATGTAAACTAGTGCAGCTACTATGGAAAACAGTGTGGAGATTCCTTGAAGAACTAAAAGTAGAACTACCATTTTATTCAGCAGTCCCACTACTGGGTATCTACCCAGAGGAAAAGAAGTCATTATTCGAAAAAGATATTTGCACACACATGTTTATAGCAGCATGATTCCCAATTGCAAAATGGTGGAACCAATCCAAATGCCCATCAATCAATGAGTGGATAAAGAAACCATGGTATATACATATGATGGGATACTATGCAGCCATAAAAAGGAATGAATTAACAGCATTTGCAGTGACCAAGATGAGATTGGATACTATTATTCTAAGTGAAGTAACTCAGGAATGGAAAACCAAACATTGTATGTTCTCACTGATACTTGGGAGCTAAGCTATGAGGACACAAACACATAAGAATGATATGATGAACTTTGGGAACTTAGGGGCAAGAGTGGAAGGGGGGCAAGGGATAAAAAACTACAAATATGGTGCATTGTATACTGATCGGGTGATGGGTGCACCAAAATCTCACAAATCACCATTCAGGAACTTACTCATGTAACCAAATACTCCTGTTAATTTTTTAAACTTATGAAATAAAAATAACTCAGGATGGATTAAAGGCTTAAATATAAAACCCAAAACTATAAGAACCCTAGACGAGAATCTAGGCAATACCACTCGGGACATGGGCATGAGCAAAAATTTCATGACAAAAACACCAAAGGAATTGCAATAAAAGAAAAAGTTGACAAATGGGACCTAATCAAACTAAAGAGCTTCTGCACAGCAAAAGGAACTACCGTAAGGGTGTACAGACAATGTACAGAATGGGAGAAAATTTTTGCAATCTATCCATCTGACAAAGGTCTCATATGTAGTCTACAAGAAACTTAAAACAAATTTATAAGAAAAACGCAAACAACCCCATTAAGAACTGGGCAAAGAACATGTACAGACACTTCTCAAAGAAGACATTTATGCTGCCAACAAACATATGAAAAAACCTCAACATCACTGATCGTTAGAGAAATGCAAATCAAAACCACAATGAGATATCAGCTCACACCAGACAGAACGGCAATTATTAAAAAAATCAAGATACAACAGATGCTAGTGAGGCTGTGGAGAAATAGGAATGCCTTTACACTGTTTGTGGGAGTGTAAATTAGTTCAACCATTGTAAAAGACAGTGTGGCGATTCCTCAAAGATCTAGGACCAGAAATACCATTTGACCCAGCAATTCCATTACTGGGTATATACCCCAAGAAATATAAATCATTCCATTACAAAGATAAAATCACACATATGTTCACTGCAGCACTATTCACAGTAGTAAAGACATAGAATCAACCCCAATTTCCATCAATAATAGACTGGGTAAATAAAATGTGGTACCTATATACCATGGAATACTATGCAGTCATAAAAAGGAATGAGATCATGTCCTTTGCAGGAACATGGATGGAGCCGGAAGCCATTATCCTCAGCAAACTAATTCAGGAACAGAAAACCAAACACTGCATGTTCTCACTTATAGGTGGGTGCTGAACAATGAGAACACATGGACACGTCAGGGGAAAGACTACACACTGGGGTCTGTTGGGGAATGCCAGGGAGGGAGAGCATTGGGATAAATAGGTAATGCATGTGAGGCTTAATACCCAGGGAATGGGTTGATAGGTGCAGCAAACCACAATGGCACACGTTTACTTACGTGACAAAAATGCACATCCTGCACATGTATCCTGGGACTTTAAATTAAATTGAATTAAATTTTTAAAAACAGGAATAGGCTATTCTAATTTATTTAAGAAGATCATACGTGAATGCTTAGTCTCTCAAACTAGAACCTTATCAAGTCCTTCCAGGGTCATAACTAGCTCTCTTATTTCTCATATGTCCTTAGACACACATAGACTAATGTCGAGCACAAAACATTGTTTAAGAACATGAATTCCATTTCTAGCTTCATCACTTATCAGCTCTATGACCATGGACAACTTTATTAGTTAACTCATGTGTGTTTCTTTTTGAATTCATAAATTGTGAGCTAATAGTAACATTTATCACATTAGGATTTTGTGAGGATAAGTGACTTAATGCATATGTAAGGCACTTAAGATAATGCCTTATTCTAAGTCATAATTAGCTATTATTATAGCTATTAGATGTCATTAACTTTATTAGTCAATATAGCAAATATTAACCATTATCGTAATATTTTCCATTAGCAGTAGTAGTTGGGGTCAGGTGAAACTAAGTTCAAATTCCAGATCCGGAGGACACAAATAAATGCAATGATATCCTGTGCTCATGGATTGGAGGAATTAATATTGTTAAAATGTCCATACTAGGCACAGCAAGATATAGATTCAATGCAATCACTATCAAAATCTCAATGCTATCCTCCACAAAAATGGAAAAGAAATCCCTGAAATTCACATAGAAACAAAATATCCCCAAATATCCAATACAATTCTGTGAAAGAAAAACAAAGTTGGAGGTATCACACTTCTTAATTGAAAATTATATTACAAAGCTATAGTAATAAAACAGTGTGGCACTGGCATAAATACAGTCATACAGATAAATGGATTAGAATAGAGAGCCCGGAAATAAATCCAAACATATATGGTCACCTAATTTTTGGCAAGGGCACCAAGAAGACACATGGGGAAAGGACTATCTCTTCAATAAGTGGTGCTGGCTAAACTGGACTTACACATGCAAAAGAATGAAGTTGGACCCTTATCTTACACCAAACACAAAACTTAAGTAAAAATGAATAAAGACCTAAATTTAAGACTAGAAACTTTAAAACTTCTAGAAGATAACAAGGTAACATAAGGATAAATCTCTTCTACAGAATATATATATATATTCTACAGAATACATACATATATATGTAAATAAAATAAAATAGCAACCTATCGTTTGGAAAAAAAAATTGCAAACCATATATCTGATAAGGGGTTACTATTCAAAATGTATTAAGAATTCATACACCTAAATAGTAGAAAAACAAGCACCATAATCATAAAAATGAGTATATGATCTGAATAGATATTTCTTCAGTGAAGACATACAATTGATCAATGATATATGTAAACATGCTCAACATCATTAATCATCAGGAAAACACAAATCAAAATCACTACGGGATATCATCTCACATCCGTTAGGATGACTATTATCAACAAGTTAAAAGGTAACAAATAGTGGCGAGGGTGTTGAGGAAAGTGAACTCTTGTACACTTTTGGTGGAAATGTAGATTGGTACAGTTGTTATAGGAAAAAGTAGAGAGCTTCTAAGGAACTTAAAAATAGATCTACCATATGATTCAGCAGTTCCTCTTCTAGACATACTGTATTAGTCTGTTCTCATGCTGCTATAAAGGACTGCCCAAGACTAGGCAATTTATAAAGGAAGGAGATTTAATTAACTCACAGTTCCGTAGGACTGAGGAGGCCTCAGGAAACTTACAATCGTGGCAGAAGGGGAAGCAAACACATCCTTTTTTACATGGTGACAGGAAGGGGAAGTGCAGAGCGAAGAGGGGAAAAGCCCCTTATAAAACCATCAGATCTCATTAGAACTTACTCACTATCATGAGAACAGCATGATGAAACTGCCTCCATGATCTAAACACCTTCCACGAAGTCCATTCCCCAAAACATGTGGATTACAATTTGGACTAAAATTCAAGATGAAATTTGGGTGGGGACACAGTGCCAGAGTAAATCATTCCACCCCTGACCCCTCCCAAATCTCATCTTTCTTACATTTCAAAACACAATTATACCTTCCCAACAATCCCCCAAAGTCTTAACTCATTCTAGGCTTAACCCAAAAGTCCAACTCCAAAGTTTTATCTGCGAGAAGGCAAGTCCTTTCTGCCTATGATCCTGTAAAATCAAAAGCAAGTTAGTTACTTCCAAGATACAATGGGGGTACAGGCATTGGGTGAATGCTCCCATTTTAAAAGGGAGAAATTGGCTCAAGGTCTGCAGCCTGTACAGGAAGCATAGTGGCATCTGCTTCTGGGGAGACCTCAGGAAGCTTCCAATCATGGCAGAAGGCAAAGGGGAAGCAGGCACATCACATGGCAAGAATAGGAGCAAGAGAGAGAGAATGGAGGCAGGGAGGTGCCACACACTTTTAAATGACCATATCTCACAGAAACTCACTATCACAAAAACAGCACCAAACCACGAGGGATCCACCCCCATGATGCAAACACCTTCCACCAGGCCCCACCTCCAGCACTGGGGGTTAAAATTCAATGTGAGATTTGGGCGGGGACAAATATATCATCAAGATATAGAAACAGTCTAAATGTCCATTGACAGATGAATAAAGAAATTGCAGTATATTTATAAAATGAACATTGTCCATCACTGAAAAAGAATGAGACCTTGTCATTGGCCATAATATGGATGAGCTTGGAGGAAATTATGCTAAGTGAAATAAGCTAAATACAGAAAGAAAAATAATTCTTGATTCACTTATATGTGGAATTTTTTAAAAAATCAAACACAGTTGGCACTTCATATCTGTAGTTTCTGTATCCACGAATTCAACCAATCGTAGTTTTAAAATATTTGGAAAAAAAACAGAAAATACAAGAGTAAAATATACTAAAAAGTACTACAAATAATAAACAATACAGTATAACAACTAGTTACATAGCATTTACATTGTATCATATATCATAAGTAATCTTGAGATGATTTAAAGTGTACAGGAGGCTGTGCATAGGTTGCATGCAAATACTATACCATTTTATATAAGGAATTTGAGCATTGGTCAATTTTGTTATCTATAGGGGTCCTGGAACAAATCCCCTACAGATACTGAGGGACAACTATATACAGAGATAGGGAGCAAAACAGTGGTTACTAGAGTAGGGTTGAAGAGGAAATGGGGAGGTGTAGGCCAGAGAATACAATGTAGCAGATATATAGGATGAACAAGTCTAGAGATCTACTGTACATCATAAAGACTAGAGGGAAAAAAAATTGCACTGTATTTAAGAACTACGTAAAATGAATAGCTTTTAGTTGCTCTTGCCAAAAACACGCACACACACATAAACACACACACACACACACACACACACACACACACACACACACACACACACACAATGAGTAACTATGTGAGATGATGGATAGGCTAATTTGTTTCACTACAGTAACCTTTTTACTATCTATATGAATCTCAAAACATTGTGTTGTATACCTTAAATGTACATAGTGAAATTTATTCTTTCAAAATCCTGAACCTGTCAATTACTAACACTTTCTGTGGCTCCCACTTCCATTCTGTGTCACTGTGAGCTTGTTGCTTAAAATATACACATGCACATACATGTACACACATGTGCAGTCTCCTGTGTTATATCTCTGTGTCAGAGACTTGCTAATTTTCCACCATGTTTTTCCCTTTGGTATTCTACATTGCAGTTAGGTAGGGGCATGTAACTGCATTCTGGCTTTGGGATGTGGGTGAAAAGGGATTTCCAGGTTGGGCTCATAAAATCTCCCCTGAGGTCCTCCTTGCATTGGTCTCTAGTTTGGATGCAGAAAGTGGAGTAAAATACCAAAAGTGGAGTAAAATACCAAGGCCCTAGAAAATGATTGGAGGAGATTGGACACCAGAGTTACTATGTGGGAGGCTGCTTGTCAACCACCTGATTGGACTATGATATGAATGAGGAATAAGCATTTTACTATGTTAAATCCCTACAATGTTGGGGTTGTTTGTTACAGCAATTACAATTTTACACTAATATAATAATCCTCTAATTTGCATGATCAATGCTCAACTAGGGCACATGCCTGTGGATTTCTTAAATGGGAGAGCTATAGCTACGGGGTCAAATACACTCTATTTAGAAACCAAACCATTTTCAGGCCTAGCTCTTACGTTAACCAAGGGTGGCTGCATGTATTCCCTCTCTTCCAGCTGCTTTCCCTTGCAGAGCTGGCTGACCTGCCCCAGTCTCACCATAAAAATGGTCTGCTCTGCTATACTTTCCTTATGAATTAATTTGCCCTTTGTTTTGGCTTACTGGCTGTCTCTATCTCAGGGAAATCTCTTCGATAGCCTAGTTTGGCCTGGAATGGGCTCCAGATCCACCATTTTTTTTTTTTTTTTATTATACTTTAAGTTCTAGGGTACATGTGCATAACGTGCAGGTTTGTTACATATGTATACTTAGGCCATGTTGGTGTGCTGCACCCATGAACTCGTCAGCACCCATCAATTCATCATTTATATCATGTATAACTCCCCAAGGCAATCCCTCTCTCCTCCCCCCTCCCCATGATAGGCCCCAGTGTGTGATGTTCCCGTCCCGAGTCCAAGTGATCTCATTGTTCAGTTCCCACGTATGAGTGAGAACATGCGGTGTTTGGTTTTCTCTTCTTGTGATAGTTTGCTAAGAATGATGGTTTCCAGCTGCATCCATGTCCCTACAAAGGACGCAAACTCATCCTTTTTTAGGGCTGCATAGTATTCCATGGTGTATATGTGTCACATTTTCTTAATCCAGTCTGTCACAGATGGACATTTGGGTTGCTTCCAAGTCTTTGCTATTGTGAATAGTGCCACAATAAACATACGTGTGCATGTGTCTTTGTAGTAGAATAATTTGTAATCCTTTGGGTATATACCCAGTAGTGGGATGGCTGGGTCATATGGTACATCTAGTTCTAGATCCTTGAGGAATTGCCATACTGTTTTCCATAATGGTTGAACTAGTTTACCATCCCACCAACAGTGTAAAAGTGTTCCTATTTCTCCACATCCTCTCCAACACCTGTTGTTTCCTGACTTTTTAATGATTGCCATTCTAACTGGTGTGAGATGGTATCTCATTGTGGTTTTGATTTGCATTTCTCTGATGGCGAGTGATGATGAGCATTTTTTCATGTGTCTGTTGGCTATATGAAAGTCTTCTTTTGAGAAATGTCTGTTCATATCCTTTGCCCACTTTTTGATGGGGTTGTTTGTTTTTTTCTTGTATATTTGTTTGAGTTCTTTGTAGATTCTGGATATTAGCCCTTTGTCAGATGAGTAGGCTGCAAAAATTTTCTCCCATTCTGTAGCTTGCCTGTTCACTCTGATGGTAGTTTCTTTTGCTGTGCAGAAGCTCTTTAGTTTAATTAGATCCCATTTGTCAATTTTGGCTTTTGCTGCCATTGCTTTTGGTGTTTTAGACATGAAGTCCTTGCCCATGCCTATGTCCTCAATGGTACTACCTAGATTTTCTTCTAGGGTTTTTATGGTATTAGGTCTAACATTTAAGTCTCTAATCCATCTTGAATTAATCTTCGTATAAGGGGTAAGGAAACGATCCAGATTCAGCTTTCTACTTATGGCTAGCCAATTTTCCCAGCACCATTTATTCAATAGGGAATCCTTTCCCCATTTCTTGTTTCTCTCAGGTTTGTCAAAGATCAGATGGCTGTAGATGTGCGGTATTATTTCTGAGGACTCTGTTCTGTTCCATTGGTCTATAGCTCTGTTTTGGTACCAGTACCATGCTGTTTTGATTACTGTAGCCTTGTAGTATAGTTGGAAGTCAGGTAGCGTGACGCCTCCAGCTTTGTCCTTTTGACTTAGGATTGTCTTGGCAATGCGGGCTCTTTTTTGGTTCCATATGAACTTTAAAGCAGTTTTTTCCAATTCTGTGAAGAAAGTCATTGGTAGCTTGATGGGGATGGCATTGAATCTATAAATAACCTTGGGCAGTATGGCCATTTTCACGATATTGATTCTTCCTATCCATGAGCATGGTATGTTCTTCCATTTGTTTGTGTCCTCTTTGATTTCACTGAGCAGTGGTTTGTAGTTCTCCTTGAAGAGGTCCTTGACATTCCTTGTAAGCTGGATTCCTAGGTATTTGATTCTCTTTGAAGCAATTGTGAATGGAAGTTCATTCCTGATTTGGCTCTCTGCTTGTCTGCTACTGGTGTATAAGAATGCTTGTGATTTTTCCACATTAATTTTGTATCCTGAGACTTTGCTGAAGTTGCTTATCAGCTTAAGGAGATTTTGGGCTGAGACGATGGGGTTTTCTAAATATACAATCATGTCATCTGCAAACAGGGACAATTTGACTTCTTCTTTTCCTAACTGGATACCCTTGATTTCTTTCTCTTGCCTGATTGCCCTAGCCAGAACTTCCAACACTATGTTGAATAGGAGTGGTGAGAGAGGGCATCCCTGTCTTGTGCCAGTTTTCAAAGGGAATTTTTCCAGTTTTTGCCCATTCAGTATGATATTAGCTGTGGGTTTGTCATAAATAGCTCTTATTATTTTGAGGTACGTTCCATCAATACCGAATTTATTGAGCGTTTTTAGCATGAAGGGCTGTTGAATTTTGTCAAAAGCCTTTTCTGCATCTATTGAGATAATCATGTGGTTCTTGTCTTTGGTTCTGTTTATATGCTGGATTACGTTTATTGATTTGCGAATGTTGAACCAGCCTTGCATCCCAGGGATGAAGCCCACTTGATCATGGTGGATAAGCTTTTGGATGTGCTGCTGAATCCGGTTTGCCAGTATTTTATTGAGAATTTTTGCATCGATGTTCATCAGGGATATTGGTCTAAAATTCTCTTTTTTTGTTGTGTCTCTGCCAGGCTTTGGTATCAGGATGATGTTGGCCTCATAAAATGAGTTAGGGAGGATTCCCTCTTTTTCTATTGATTGGAATAGTTTCAGAAGGAATGGTACCAGCTCCTCCTTGTACCTCTGGTAGAATTCAGCTGTGAATCCATCTGGTCCTGGACTTTTTTTTGGTGGGTAGGCTATTAATTGTTGCCTCAATTTCAGAGCCTGCTATTGGTCTATTCAGGGATTCAACTTCTTCCTGGTTTAGCCTTGGGAGAGTGTAAGTGTCCAGGAAATTATCCATTTCTTCTAGATTTTCTAGTTGATTTGCGTAGAGGCGTTTATAGTATTCTCTGATGGTTGTTTGTATTTCTGTGGGGTCAGTGGTGATATCCCCTTTATCATTTTTTATTGCGTCTATTTGATTCCTCTCTCTTTTCGTCTTTATTAGCCTTGCTAGTGGTCTGTCAATTTTGTTGATCTTTTCAAAAACCCAATTCCTGGATTCATTAATTTTTTGGAGGGTTTTTTGTGTCTCTATCTCCTTCAGTTCTGCTCTGATCTTAGTTATTTCTTGCCTTCTGCTAGCTTTTGAATGTGTTTGCTCTTGCCTCTCTAGTTCTTTTAATTGTGATGTTAGAGTGTCAATTTTAGATCTTTCCTGCTTTCTCTTGTGGGCATTTAGTGCTATAAATTTCCCTCTACACACTGCTTTCAATATGTCCCAGAGATTCTGGTATGTTGTATCTTTGTTCTCATTGGTTTCAAAGAACATCTTTATTTCCGCTTTCATTTCGTTATGTACCCAGTAGTCATTCAGGAGCAGGTTGTTCAGTTTCCATGTAGTTGAGCGGTTTTGATTGAGTTTCTTAGCCCTGAGTTCTAGTTTGATTGCACTGTGGTCTGAGAGACAGTTTGTTATAATTTCTGTTCTTTTACATTTGCTGAGGAGTGCTTTACTTCCAATTATGTGGTCAATTTTGGAATAAGTGCGATGTGGTGCTGAGAAGAATGTATATTCTGTTGATTTGGGGTGGAGAGTTCTATAGATGTCTATTAGGTCCGCTTGGTGCAGAGATGAGTTCAATTCCTGGATATCCTTGTTAACTTTCTGTCTCGTTGATCTGTCTAATGTTGACAGTGGAGTGTTGAAGTCTCCCATTATTATTGTAAGGGAGTCTAAGTCTCTTTGCAAGTCTCTAAGGACTTGCTTTATGAATCTGGGTGCTCCTGTATTGGGTGCATATATATTTAGGATAGTTAGCTCTTCCTGTTGAATTGATCCCTTTACCATTATGTAATGGCCTTCTTTGTCTCTTTTGATCTTTGATGGTTTAAAGTCTGTTTTATCAGAGACTAGGATTGCAACCCCTGCTTTTTTTTGTTCTCCATTTGCTTGGTAGATCTTCCTCCATCCCTTTATTTTGAGCCTATGTATGTCTCTGCATGTGAGATGGGTCTCCTGAATACAGCAGACTGATGGGTCTTGACTCTTTATCCAGTTTGCCAGTCTGTGTCTTTTAATTGGAGCATTTAGTCCATTAACATTTAAGGTTAATATTGTTATGTGTGAACTTGATCCTGCCATTATGATATTAACTGGTTATTTTGCTCGTTAGTTGATGCAGTTTCTTCCTAGCCTCGATGGTCTTTACATTTTGGCATGTTTTTGCAATGGCTGGTACCGGTTGTTCCTTTCCATGTTTAGGGCTTCCTTCAGGGTCTCTTGTAAGGCAGGCCTGGTGGTGACAAAATCTCTAAGCATTTGCTTATCTGTAAAGGATTTTATTTCTCCTTCACTTATGAAACTTAGTTTGGCTGGATATGAAATTCTGGGTTGAAAATTATTTTCTTTAAGAACGTTGAATATTGGCCCCCACTCTCTTCTGGCTTGTAGAATTTCTGCCGAGAGATCTGCTGTTAGTCTGATGGGCTTCCCTTTGTGGGTAACCGGACCTTCCTCTCTGGCTGCCCTTAAGATTTTTTCCTTCATTTCAACTTTGGTGAATCTGGCAATTATGTGTCTTGGCGTTGCTCTTCTGGAGGATTATCTTTGTGGCATTCTCTGTATTTCCTGAATTTGAATGTTGGCCTGCCCTACTAGGTTGGGGAAGTTCTCCTGGATGATATCCTGAAGAGTGTTTTCCAACTTGGTTCCATTTTCCCCCTCACTTTCAGGCACCCCAATCAGACGTAGATGTGGTCTTTTTACGTAATCCCATACTTCTTGCAGGCTTTGTTCATTTCTTTTTCTTCTTTTTTCTTTTGGTTTCTCTTCTCGCTTCATTTCATTCATTTGATCTTCAATCGCTGATACTCTTTCTTCCAGTTGATCGAGTCGGTTACTGAAGCTTGTGCATTTGTCACGTATTTCTCGTGTCATGGTTTTCATCTCTGTCATTTCGTTTATGATCTTCTCTGCATTAATTAGTCTAGCTGTCAATTCTTCCACTCTTTTTTCAAGATTTTTAGTTTCTTTGTGCTGGGTACGTAATTCCTCCTTTAGCTCTGAGAAGTTTGATGGACTGAAGCCTTCTTCTCTCATCTCGTCAAAGTCATTCTCTGACCAGCTTTGATCCGTTGCTGGCGATGGGCTGCGCTCCTTTGCAGGGGGCGATGCGCTCTTATTTTTTGAATTTCCAGCTTTTCTGCCGTGCTTCTTCCCCATCTTTGTGGTTTTATCTGTCTCTGGTCTTTGATGATGGTGACGTACTGATGGGGTTTTGGTATAAGTGTCCTTCCTGTTTGATAGTTTTCCTTCTGACAGTCAGAAGGACTGTCTGTTGGTCTGTTGGAGATTGCTTGAGGTCCACTCCAGACCCTGTTTGCCTGGGTATCAGCAGCAGAGGTTGCCGAAGATAGAATATTGCTGAACAGCGAGTGTACCTGTCTGATTCTTCCTTTGGAAGTTTCCTCTCAGGGGTGTACTCCACCCTGTGAGGTGTGGGGTGTCAGACTGCCCCTAGTGGGGGATGTCTCCCAGCTAGGCTACTCAGGGGTCAGGGACCCACCTGAGCAGGCAGTCTGTCCGTTCTCAGATCTCCACCTCCGCGTTGGGAGATCCACGGCTCTCCCCAAAGCTGTCAGACAGCGTCGTTCGTGTCTGCACCGGCCCCCGCTGCTTCCCCTGTTGGTCTTCAGCTGTGAGTTGTTCCCAGAGGTAGAGTCTACAGAGACAGGCAGGCTTCCTTGAGCTGCTGTGAGCTCCACCCAATTCGAGCTTCCCAGCGGCTTTGTTTACCTACTTAAGCCTCAGCAATGGCGGGCGCCCCTCCCCCAGCCTCGCTGCTGCCTTGCGGATAGATCGCCGCAGACTGCTGTGTTAGCAGTGAGGGAGGCTCCGTGGGCGTGGGACCCTCACGGCCAGGTGTGGGATATATTCTCCTGGTGTGCCTGTTTGCTTAAAGCGCGGTATTGGGGTAGGAGTTACACGATTTTCCAGGTGTTGTGTGTCTCAGTTCCCCTGGCTAGGAAAACGGATTCCCTTCCCCCTTGCACTTCCAGGTGAGGTGATGCCTCGCCCTGCTTCAGCTCTCGCTGGTCAGGCTGCAGCAGCTGACCAGCACCGATTGTCCGGCACTTCCTAGTGAGATGACCCCAGTACCTCAGTTGAAAATGCAGAAATCACCGGTCTTCTGTGTCGCTTGCGCTGGGAGTTGGAGACTGGAGCTGTTCCTATTCGGCCATCTTGCTCCCTTCCAGATCCACCATTTTGAGCCTAGTGATAAGCCAGGCCTAGGGGAGCACTATCAGTCTAGCAATCTCCACCCACAATATGGTTTTGACATACATACCTACACACCTACTCGTGTGCCTGTTGCTAAAATATAATCACCTAAAGATTCCAGTAGAAGTCGTTCCTAGGCTGGCTGCTCCAACTCTCCCAGCTCATATTAGTAGTCTAAGGGAATGGGCTCCCATTCACTTTAATTTGAATGAGAGAAGCTACGGACTGGGAAGAGGAACGGAGATGTTCCGCTGCTAAAAAATGTGGAGAGAGAGAAAGAGAGAGACGGATGTATGCCAGGGGATAGAAAAACCAAGAGAGAGAGGTCTGGGGAATGCTATGCTAAAGGAGATGGGAACAAGAATTTAAAATAAAAAAAAAAGAAAGAAGGAAAATAGACAGAAAACTGTTCTGCATAGTGGCTCTAGAGTTCCCTTTCTTTTCTCTCTGTCTTTAAAAAATTCCTGTTCCCATCCCTTGTAGCATAGAATTCCCCATACATTACTATCTTGTGTTTTCTATCCCCTGGTATATCTCCACTTCTCTCTCTCTCTCTCTCTCTCTCTCTCTCTCTCTCTCTCTCTCTCTCTCTCTCACACATACACACACACACACACACACACACACACACACAAACACACACCACAGTTAGCATTTTATTTTTAGTAGCAGATCTAAAAAGTAAAAAAATCGAACCCATGGACAAAGAGAGGAGAAGAATGTTTACCAGAGATTGGGAAGGGTAGTTGGGGGCTGGAGAGGAGATGGGAATGGTGATTAATATGTACAAAAAATAATTAGAATGAATGGCTAAGACCTAGTATTTGATAGCACATCAGGGTGACTATAGTCAATAATAATTTAACTGTAAATTTTAAAATAACTAAAAGCATATAATTGGATTGTTTCTAACACAAAAGATAATTCCTCAATGTCTCCTTTGTTACTCCACAAGGAATCAGATAATCATGATTTTTTAAAAATAAGCCAAGAGTGCAAAGAAGGGGAAAGAAAAGGTGGAGGTGGGATACCATAGAAAGTCACATTACTATCCACCCTTCCTGGACCTTGTCTTAATGATGCTGGGAGGAAACAGGAAGTACGTGCTAATACAACCAGTCTGGGAGACCCAATCCTGTTCCTCCGCCTTGCCCCATACCTGAAGCCTCTTGGAGTTAACGCCAATTCCTAAAGGCACAAGGGCCTCGCAGGAACATGAAGCCCAGGTGAGCCTCTGATACCACTGCTCTTGAGGTGACTGTGTGGGACAAGTAGAGTTGGTACAGAGTTGCTAGGGGCCAAGGGTGAGTAAGGAGCATTGTGAATTAAGTAACTATCTTCTAAATCTTTGCAATTCTCCAATCTTTTCTGTCTCTTTTCCTATCTCTTTCTCCCTTTCTTTCTTGTCACTCTCTTTTTATATCTGGTATATATGGTTGGAATATTTATACTCTTTGGTTCATAATACACTATTATCTCTGGCACCTAAATGGCCTTGTTTATGTATTTATAAACCCAATATGATAAACACACCTGTTAATCTACCACTCAGTGAACAAAGTACATTACCAACAAACTTTCATCTACCAATGTGCTCCTACTCTGTCTTATCAAATTATGCACTTCCTTGCTGCAAGAGGTAACTATCTTGTAGTCTTTGTTTATTGTTCTCATGATTTACTTTTCACCTTTTTGCCTTCACACACACACACACACACACACACACACACACACACACACACACATATCTATCTACCTGCACCAGCACTTTGGCCATTCAACTATTTACCTAGCTGTATGACTCTGAGTCTTAGTTTCCTCTTCCATAAAATGACAATAATAACAATACTTACCTTAGAGAGTTGTTGTGAAGATTCAGTGCCTTCATGAATATAAAGTACCTAGAGAAGTACTTGGCATATGATTAAGAGTAGTAGAAGTAATAATACCCTGCTGTTCTCTGAATCGTCCTTTTCTTCTTTTGCTAGCTCATGTGCCACCTCCTCCAGGAAGACCAACTTGATTTCCCCGATTTAAACCAATTCTTAATTTTTCTACATTCCCAGGATACCTATTCAAATCTTCATTCTGGCCCAGAGGTCTAATCCCGCTCATTGCCTATTTTGTAAATAAAGTTCTATTGGCTCATTTATGTGTTGTCTATGTCTAATTTCACACCATAATACCAGGGTTGGTTGAGTAGCTGTGACAGAGACCATGCATCCAGCAAAGCCCATATTATTTACTATGTGGATAATTACAGAAAAAAGTGTGTTGATCCCTGCCTTAGAAAATAATCTCTCTAAGTATAGGGGCCATGTCTTAGGCATCACTGTAGTCCCACACTTGCCTAGCACAGTGTTTTGCCTATAGTTGGTTAATAAACAAAATGCTCAAAGAATAGATATAAGTGAGGTAGAAGGTCTTGTTTGCCAAATTCAAAGTTGAACTTTTATTTTTCTGACAGTGTTGACATCAGCCAGTGTTTCAAAGTATGTGGATTCCAATCTCCTTGTTGGTGGGAGAAGATGACTTGGAGAGGGCACTGGAAACATGATGTCAGAAAAGCTAGCTTGCTTTGCTCCCTGCATTGATTCTCAGAGCACAGCACTGGCCTCCTCAACACTGCCATCTGGCACTTTTTGATTTTAGAATCTCTAGTTGGCTTCCATCTCTTCCCAGTCCCTCCAGTTTGAGAAACAGTTGAACTGGTTGACCTTTGGAGATCTCACCCAGATTTTACACACATATTGGATCTTAGTTTCCCTCTGTGTGGTGGTTCAATTATGTCACACTGGTTACAACGAGAGGATTCAGACTCAGGGAAACCTGAGTGTGATTCTTGATTGTGTGACCCCGGTCCTATTGCTTACTGGCTCTGAGCCTCTGTTTCTGGATCGACAAATTGGACACAATAGTACATATCTCACAGGGTTCTTAGAGGGTGTAAATGAGATAATGCCTGTACAACACTAAGCACAGTCCTGGGCAAATAGTAAGCACTTGTTAAAGGTAGCTATTGTCATCTTTATCATAGCTGTCATTGGCACCAGAGGACCCATCTTTCCTGCCATGTTTAAGCCACTTGAACACAGGGGCTGTGTCTCAGTCATTTCTGCATTCCCACCATGCCTAGTACATAGTCAGCTCTCAATATGCACTAATTGCTTGAATTTTAACCTCTCACCCCAAAACTGAAGTTCATGGCAGGGACATAGATGTCAAGCTCTGCCTTACCTCATACTCTCCACTGCCTGCATCTCAAGGCATCTGGGTGTTAATCAATGCGATATATCAAAAATGGCATGACATATGTGGTAAGTATACCAGCCTTGGGGTGATTCCAAATTAATCTGTCTACATTCCCCAAATGAATAGTTGCTCCATTAAAATTCCCACCTGTGACAAATACATACTGCATTTCTTTCTTTCCTGAAGAAAGAAACTGCCACTGGGGTGGTATTTCAAGATATTTCTTTCAACAAGTCTAAATTGCTCAGAGAATGTGCTTAGATTCAAATCTAAAGGACTAGAAAGTCTAAACGCCAGAGTTGCAGTCTTTTATAGACACAGAATAAAAAGGGCATTCAAAAGCTGGCAACCATTTTTCCTGATTCACCACTGAATTGGGCTGAGAAATTGATACGTTAGCCTGGGAATAATGTACTGTGTTTTAGAAATGTCATTGCTTTTATTAATAAAACACCACTGTACAGAGGCTCCCAGCATGTCTCGACTTGGCTATTTCCATTGATTTATTTAACACTGTCATCAGGAGGATAAATGGGATAGACAGCCAGTGAAAGATGGCTGTGGGGGCAACATCCAAACCCTTGTCAATTCAGCAGCAATCAGCACAAAATCTGGAATCCTAATTAAAGGTCAAGCCTCTAGGCACTCAAAGCCAACAGCAAAACTCAGGAAGGGGGGAGTTTGCTTTCCTCAGCTCCTGTCTCCTCTTTCTGTATGGTTTGCCTGACCAACACCCCAATCCCACATGAGGTGATACATTTCTTAATTTTCTTTTGCTTTAAAAAATTATTTAAGTAAAATTAACAAAATATAAAAATAAGCTTTGGGAAACAGCTTCATTAATGTATAATTGATATACAAAACTGCACATATTTAATGTATACAACTTGATGAGTTTGAGTATAGGCATGTAACTGTGAAATCATCACCACAATTATGGTAATAGACATATCCATAACCTCTAAGAGTTTCTTATGTCCCTTTTTTGTGGTAAGAACACTTGATATAAGATCCATTTTCTTAAGAAATGTTTGCATGCAGGTTCTAGTCATCCACACTTAAATAAATGATATAGCTTAATGTGGGCCTTTACCAGGGTCATTTGCATTTACCTAGAGGTCACTGGATTCAATGTAAAGGAGTGACATGCTAACTAGAATTTCGGGAGTGGTAAAAGGCATTCTGGGGGACAGGGTTCTTCCTTGGCCACCATCTCATTTTCTCTTGTTACAAAACATAGTGAGATGCTTTAACGGATATCAGTGTTTTTAAGTAGACAACAATTAAACAAAACTAAGATGAACTTTAGGAGAAGCCAAGGAGAATCTTGACATATGCTGATATTTCTAGGGGCTACTGCTTAGTTTCCTAACTTCATGTATCAAAAAGGTCTGTGAATGAAAATGGTATAGAATTAAGGTGAAAGAAAGCCACAGGATGAAGCTGAAAACATACTTTTGCTAGAGGTTTACTTGAGAACAAATATTCACTGGATGGGTTGTAAATAAGATTGGCTTCATGGGCATGCAACCAGTGCAGTCTCACAGGGCACCACACTCAGAAGGGGTCCCATGTTTGGTGTTTAATGCTCTGCAGTTGCTGTCCTGAAATTCTTAATTTTACTTTTGACCTTGTGTTTTCTAAGATAAGCCTGATGGCACAATGAAGAATGTGCTGGTGGGCTACAGCCTTGGCTTACATGTGCTTTCATTTCCTGCCACCTCTCCACCTCCCTGGAAAGGGTTCCTCTGCTTTCTAGTGCCCCAGACCCCACCTGGCCTTTCCTTCTCCACCCCTGTCTTTCTCCATCCCCAGTGGGGGCCTGGCACAGACATGCCTAGAGTCAGAGACAGGGGCATGTGTTCAGCAGTGTCCTAGACAAGGGCATGCCACTCTGATGTGGCAGCTTCATGGCACATTTGGCAGGTGATTCAGTGGGAGTAAACCTCTTACCTTCCTCAATCCAGGTACAAAGTATATCCCACTACGGAAGTTTGCAATACCTTGGGATAACCCATTCACTGTGGGTTGGGGTGGCAGGATTGTGGGAAGAGGAGTTAGACTTTTCTGTCCCCAGATATAGCACAGCCAGTCAGCCTGGTGGCTGGTGGGAGGACAAACCTCATGGGACTGGGTCCCCAAGCACTTGTGAGAAGGTTTCCATTCACCTGGCATTTATTCCCATGCCCAAGAAAGCATGACATTAAATAGAACAGAAAAAAATACCATCACAGTGGACTTCAGTTCTGGATAAAGATGGAGTAGATGCATTTTTCCCTATTCTTCCCAATAAGGTCAGCTAATAATCCTGTATATTATATGTTTAATTTCTTTTATGACTCTGAAAGGTAAAAGAAGAATGCAGACCAATTAGGGATCTCAGTACCTGAGGAAATATGTGGCAGTTAGTTCCCTGGGTTTCCTTCTTGCCTTATATATCCTGGACTGGCTGCTAGAGAGATTGCCAACTCAGAAGCAATAACCCGAATCACCAATGGGCAGACACAAAAAGTCCGAACAAAAAACCTGCTCTCTCTAACCAAAAGACTAGAAAAGGAGCAGTCTAGCAAGACAGAAAACTTTTAGACAATGCTCTACTCCAGCCACATACCATAGAACAAAACTGTGGTCCCATTCTCCCATGCCAGCAAAGGTGGAATGGGCAGTGTGTACTCCACCCTCAGCAGATGCCTAATTGCCCACATGCTGGGATGGTGTCGGAGAGGGCCAAATAAGGTAATGAGCCTCCGTGGGAAGCCTAGACTTCCACTTCAAACCAATGATAATAAGACAATCCTCCTCCTTTCCCAGTGAGGTGGTGTCAGAGACAGCCAAGTGGCAAGCCAGGAATTTCACCATTGCTCAGTGGTCATGAAGTTTCTCCCTCACCTCTCAGTATCAGTGAAGGCCATGTAAGAAGAGTATAAGGCACTCCTCCACTTCTCAACCAGGGTAGTAGCAGTGAAAATTTAGTGGGGAGCCCAAACTCCCACTCGTGCCCAGCAGTAATGAGGCACCCTTCTCCCACAAGGTATCAGAGGAGCCAAGGGGAAACCTGGACTTTTACCCTCATTGTACAGTAACATGAAATCACCCCTGTTCTCTACTGTTGCAGCATCAGAGGAGGCCTTTTAAAACAGAAGGCTTAAATAGACCCAGGGTTGCCTAATGTAATGCCCCAAATGTCCAGAATATTGTAAGAAAAGAATCACCTCTTATGCCAAGAAACTGGAAAATCTCAAATTGAATAAGAAGACGGATCAACAATACCAAGATGATAGATGTGTTAGAATTATCTGACAAGAATTTTAAAATAGCCATCATAAAAATGCACTAATAAGCAATTATAAATATAAAAATAAAAAAATCGAAATAGTGAAGGAAATCTAAGCAAAGAAATAGAAAATGTAAAGGATAATCAGATGGAAAGGTTTGAATTAAAAAATATAATAACCAGAACCAAAGACAAGAACTACATGATTATCTCAATAGATGCAGAAAAGGCTTTTGACAAAATTCAACAGCCCTTCATGCTAAAAACGCTCAATAAATTCGGTATTGATGGAACGTACCTCAAAATAATAAGAGCTATTTATGACAAACCCACAGCTAATATCATTCTGAATGGGCAAAAACTGGAAAAATTCCCTTTGAAAACTGGCACAAGACAGGGATGCCCTCTCTCACCACTCCTATTCAACATAGTGTTGGAAGTTCTGGCTAGGGCAATCAGGCAAGAGAAAGAAATCAAGGGTATCCAGTTAGGAAAAGAAGAAGTCAAATTGTCCCTGTTTGCAGATGACATGATTGTATATTTAGAAAACCCCATCGTCTCAGCCCAAAATCTCCTTAAGCTGATAAGCAACTTCAGCAAAGTCTCAGGATACAAAATTAATGTGGAAAAATCACAAGCATTCTTATACACCAGTAGCAGACAAGCAGAGAGCCAAATCAGGAATGAACTTCCATTCACAATTGCTTCAAAGAGAATCAAATACCTAGGAATCCAGCTTACAAGGGATGTCAAGGACCTCTTCAAGGAGAACTACAAACCACTGCTCAGTGAAATCAAAGAGGACACAAACAAATGGAAGAACATACCATGCTCATGGATAGGAAGAATCAATATCGTGAAAATGGCCATACTGCCCAAGGTTATTTATAGATTCAATGCCATCCCCATCAAGCTACCAATGAGTTACTTCACAGAATTGGAAAAAACTGCTTTAAAGTTCATATGGAACCAAAAAAAGAGCCCGCATTGCCAAGACAATCCTAAGTCAAAAGGACAAAGCTGGAGGCGTCACGCTACCTGACTTCCAACTATACTACAAGGCTACAGTAACCAAAACAGCATGGTACTGGTACCAAAACAGAGCTATAGACCAATGGAACAGAACAGAGTCCTCAGAAATAATACCGCACATCTACAGCCATCTGATCTTTGACAAACCTGAGAGAAACAAGAAATGGGGAAAGGATTCCCTATTGAATAAATGGTGCTGGGAAAATTGGCTAGCCATAAGTAGAAAGCTGAAACTGGATCGTTTCCTTACCCCTTATACGAAGATTAATTCAAGATGGATTAGAGACTTAAATGTTAGACCTAATACCATAAAAACCCTAGAAGAAAATCTAGGTAGTACCATTCAGGGCATAGGCATGGGCAAGGACTTCATGTCTAAAACACCAAAAGCAACAGCAGCAAAAGCCAAAATTGACAAATGGGATCTAATTAAACTACAGAGCTTTTGCACAGCAAAAGAAACTACCATCAGAGTGAACAGGCAACCTACAGAATGGGAGAAAATTTTTGCAACCTACTCATCTGACAAAGGGCTAATATCCAGAATCTACAAAGAACTCAAACAAATATACAAGAAAAAAACAAACAACCCCATCAAAAAGTGGGCAAAGGATATGAACAGACATTTCTCAAAAGAAGACATTCATACAGCCATCAGACACATGAAAAAATGCTCATCATCACTCGCCATCAGAGAAATGCAAATCAAAACCACAATGAGATACCATCTCACACCAGTTAGAATGGCAATCATTAAGAAGTCAGGAAACAACAGGTGTTGGAGAGGATGTGGAGAAATAGGAACACTTTTACACTGTTGGTGGGATTGTAAACTAGTTCAACCATTATGGAAAACAGTATGGCAATTCCTCAAGGATCTAGAACTAGATGTACCATATGACCCAGCCATCCCACTACTGGGTATATACCCAAAGGATTATAAATTATTCTACTACAAAGACACATGCACACGTATGTTTATTGCGGCACTATTCACAATAGCAAAGACTTGGAATCAACCCAAATGTCCATCTGTGACAGAATGGATTAAGAAAATGTGGCACATATACACCATGGAATACTATGCAGCCATAAAAAAGGATGAGTTTGCGTCCTTTGTAGGGACATGGATGCAGCTGGAAACCATCATTCTTAGCAAACTATCACAAGAAGAGAAAACCAAACACCACATGTTCTCACTCATAGGTGGGAACTGAACAATGAGATCACTTGGACGCGGGAAGGGGAACATCACACACTGGGGCCTATCATGGGGAGGGGGGAGGAGGGAGGGATTGCACTGGGGAGTTATACATGATATAAATGATGAATTGATGGGTGCTGACGTGTTGATGGGTGCAGCACACCAACATGGCCTAAGTATACATATGTAACAAACCTGCACGTTATGCACATGTACCCTAGAACTTAAAGTATAATAAAAAAAAAAATTTAAAAAGATGCGAAAAAAAAATAATATAATAACCCAAATATTTTTTAAAAACTCAATGGATGGGCTCAATAGCAGAACAGAATGGACAGAGGAAATAATCAAAGAACTGGAAGACAGAACAACAGCAATTAACCAACCTGAACATGAGAGAGAAAACAGAATTTAATAACTGAACAGAGCCTCAGGGACTTGTGAGACTATAACAAAAGATCTAATATCCATGTTACTGGAGTCTCAGAGAGTGGGAAGAGGCAGAGCTGAAAATATACTCAAGGAAATAATGACTGAAACTTTCTAAATTTGGCACGGACATTACAGTACATATTCAAGAACTTTAGCAATCCCAAACAGGATAAACCCAAAGGGATTCACTCCAAGAGACTTCGTAGTCAAACTTTTGAAAATGAAAGACATAAAAAATATTAAAAGCAGTAAGAGACAAACAACACTTTACCTAGAGTGGGGAAAAAAATCAAATGACAGCAGATTTTTCATCAGAAATCATGGGGACAGAGGGAAGTGGCATAAGAGTTATTGAATAATAATAATAATAATAAACTATGAACCATAAGTCCCATATCCAGCAAAATTATCTTTCAGGAACGAAAGGACACTCAAAATTCTTAGATGAAGACAAAGAAAGAAAATTTGTGGTTAATAGACCTACCATAATAGAACTTTTCTGTTTCAAGAAGTTATTGAAACAGAAAGAAAATGATAAAAGAACATCTGGGAATGTCAGGAAGGAAAATAAATTGATATTGCATTAGATAGTAAAATAATTATTAATTCTACAATAATAGTAAAGAAAGAGAGAGAAAGAGAGGAAGCCCTTCTTCTTTATGGAAGAATGTCAGCTAATACATGTAGAAAGAATGGTAGAATTAGTAAGTTACCATTTTATATCACCCCAGTGTAATAGCAAGTATGAGCATAGATCATTAAGGGAGGTTAAAGCCATTGGGTAATGAGTTGTTTACCCGATGTTAAGGATAGACAGTCAAAAGGTCTCAGGGTATCACCCCACATTTAATTTTAACTATCAAAGAAAAGATACATTTACAGTGTAGAGATCTGATAGATTCGCTATTTAAACATGGGATCAAACCCAGAATCAGCAATATAGGGACAAACCAACACTTTGGGCATTACCTATGTAGTGGCCTTTTTCAAAATATTTAACTTGAATATAGTCATGAAGAAACTAACAGAAAATTCCAGAATGTGGAATATTATACATTATAGAATAGACCTGGGCTTTTGGAAACTATCAATGTCATGCAAATCAAACTAGCAACAAAAATAGCAGGAGACTAATCAAGATTAAAAGAAACTAAAGAGACTTCACAACTCAAATGCAGTAGGTGGGCTTCAATTGAATCCTGAATCATAAACAAAATTATTAAAGACAGTTTTAGGAGAAATGGAAAAATAAAATATGAAGTGAATAGCAGGTGATACTATTGTATTAATGTTAAATTTTTCAAGTTTCATGTGGAAAAATCCATTACTTTTAGAGGTGCCTGTTGAAATATTTAGAGTTGAAGTGCCATGATATTTGCAATTTTCAGAGAAAGATAGAGAGGGAGAGAGAGAGAGAGAATGGTAGAGACAGAGAAAGCAAAAAAAAAAAAAAAAAATCTTGCAAAATATAAAAATTGGTGAATCTAGCTAAAGGGTTGTAGTGGGTTGAAGAGTGCCCGTTGCCCCAATGTCCCCCAAAAGATATTTCCAAGTCCTAATTCCTGGTATCTGTGAATGTGAACTTATTTGGACAGTATGGTCTTTGTACATATAATTAAATTAAGGATCTCAAGATGATATTATACTGGATTTAGGGTGGCTAAATCCAATGACCTGTGTCCTTAGAAGAGAAAGTAGAGGACACGAGGCACAAAGAATAAGGCCATGTAGAGACAGAAGCGGAGATTAGAATTTTACTGCCACAATCCAAGGAATGCCAGGAGTCATCAGAAACTGGAAGAGGAAAAGAAAGATACTTCTTTCTTACAGGGAGCTTGGCTCTACCACCACTTTAATCTCAGACTTACAGCCTCCAGAACTGTGAAAAAATAAATTTCTGTTCTTGTAAGCCACCAAATTTATAGCAATTTGTTGCAACAGCCACAGGAAACTAATACAAATGTATACCAGGTTTACACCACACTTTCTTTCAGGCTTTCTGTAGGTTTGAATTTTTTTGTAATGGAAGAATTATCTCTTACTATGATAGGGTAAGAGTGAGACTACATGAGAAACAAATTATGTAGTACCTTTAATGATACTTTTCTCCCCCTGCTTTTTAAACTAGAGGCTCCATATGTTCACTTTGTCTTTGTTCCCACAAATTGTATAACTAGCTCAAATGTTGAAGGAGTTGTGGCATTAGGATAGATTTCTTTAAACCTCTTCTATCTGTGGTCAGTATTGGTTAATGCAGGCCTGAATATGGGAGGACAAGAGATCCCTACAGGAGAGCCAAGGGACCCCTACAGGACAGCCAAGGGCTGCATAGCCTTTGAGCAAAGTCTTACAGGGGACCTTGATGACCTTGAAAGTTTAAAAACAAAACCATTCATTTCCTTGCATTGTTTGCTTTGTTTCCTTCTTGTCTTCTCAATCATATTGTAAGATTTTCAAGTTCCAAGACCTTGCCTTTCACTTCTTTGCATCCCTTATATTTTGTGGCATAGCGCTAGGCACAGGGTTAGGTAAGTGTTCAAAGATTATTTGAATTGAGATTGTCATGGACTTAAGGGAGTGCACAAAACATGGGTGACATCAGAAGAAATTTAAGAATCTTCAGTCTAGTCCTTCCTAGGTGCTAAAATGAAACAAAAGCATATCTCTGAAATTGAGATTCATGTCTTTCGGGGTAAAGGGAGAGAAGCAGAAATGCATCCCTGGTTGAGAAAGGGAGAGGCATTTATATGTTCATATTGACTTCTATCCATATGTAGTCTCCAAGCAAGACCATGTCTACAATAAGTCTCAAGAGATAAAAGAAGAATCCATGTAATGGGATTGAGAGTTTGAAAAGAATAACCTATTCTGAGTATGAAGTTAAACGTCATTTCTTTTCCAAAGTTATCTGTGTTATTATTTCCATCATATGTTATATGGTGTGGGACCATGTATATTTTGACAGAACCTCTACATATATATTTAAAATGTCTGTAGAACTTCTGTATGCCTTTTATTAATTTTTTAATGTAACAAACACATGGTGCTTATTGTGTGCCAGGCACTATTTTAAGTTTGCATAAATATTAATTCATTTAGTCTTCATAACAAACCTATACAGAATAGGAAACTGAGGAGCAGACAGGTTAAGGAAATGGCAAATGGTTATGTGGTAAGTGAGAGGTAAAGCCAACATTTGAACTAAGGCAGTCTGACTGCAGAGTTCCCCATTCTTAACCACTATATTTTGCTATCTTGCCATGTACTTGGCAAAGGTTCAAGTGTTGATCACGAGAAAGATCTCGGGCCGCAATTTGCCCCACAAACCCTATGCAGCTGTCTTACATTTGTTTATTAAGTAATGACAGGACTTTGGAGCAGAAGCTTATAATCCTTTTGGAGGGTGATTGGCCTACACAGGGTCAGCCTGTATCTCCCCGGTGGGCCAAACAAAAACTCATGAATCCAGAGGACTCTGAAAAGCTTTTCCTGGCAGTAAAGCTGGGAATTTCTGTATTAAAGGATTAAAAGTGGGGCAGAGCGCATAATACTGACAGTTTTTGCCTAATACCACTACTACAATGTGGGAACTTTGTTGCTGTTACTAGGCATCTAACAACTTTTTGCCATCACTACTCAAGTTGCTACAAGCAATTGGGCTAAAAATACTGTAGTTTCAATAGGAAAAATCAATGTATCAGACTCTTCGGTTGCAAAAGAGAGAAAACCCTACAAAGATTCCTTTTATACAAAATTTTCATTAGCACACATGGCTAGACACCTTCAGGTGCACCTGGATGCAGTGATTCACGAAACCATCATCAGGATTTGATTTCTTCCTCCCTACCCATCAGTTATGTTTTCTCAGAATGTCTCCACTCTAATCAAATGGGGTCTCCTACTAATCAAAAGATGACTGTCATCAGCAATCAGAGCTACTCCTATGTCCCATTCCAATAAATAAAATATCAGAGCCCTCTCCCAAAAAGTCATAAAATTCATTTCACTCTTGGAATAGTCGCAGTGGCCAGGCAAAACCCATATGATGATTTATTTAGGCCTGGATACCAGGTCTGGAGGCGAAATGTCACGCAGGAAGGTGGACCAAAGTGGGGAAAAAGTTAGATTTCCACATGAAAATTAGAAACCGTTGCGAAGGCCGGGCGCGCTGGCTCAAGCCTGTAATCCCAGCACTTTGGGAGGCCGAGACGGGCGGATCACGAGGTCAGGAGATGGAGACCATCCTGGCTAACACGGTGAAACCCCGTCTCTACTAAAAACTACAAAAAACTAGCTGGGCGAGGTGGCGGGCACCTGTAGTCCCAGCTACTCTGGAGGCTGAGGCAGGAGAATGACGTAACCCCCGGGAGGCGGAGCTTGCAGTGAGCTGAGATCCGGCCACTGCACTCCAGCCTGGGCGGCAGAGTGAGACTCCGTCTCAAAAAAAAAAAAAAAAAAAAAAAAAAAAAAACCGTTGCGAAAAGTAGAATGCTTGGTGAGGAGGCAAACAGCAAATATCTCCCACAACCATACCTGGCCAATGTATTAGAGTCGTTTGATGGAGAAAGTATGGGTATTGGTAAAGAGCACCAGAGAAACATTTATTCAGTCTATGAAAAATGTTGTAGATAAGTCTCTAAACCAAGACTATTTAATCCCATCAATTCATCATATATATAGAACTAATTTAGAAGCAGGAAACAAAAACTAGGGACAAATGGGCCATTTGAAACAGGAAATCTAGATAGTCAGATGTCCCAGGGTTTGATTTAATAGTTTAATATATTATAAATTCAAGGTCAAGAAAGTTGTAAAGAACCAGATAGCAATTTTTTTGGCTTTGTGGGCCATATCATGTCATAGTATGAAAGCAGCTATAGACAATATATAAACAAATGGGTGTGGCTGTGTTGCAATAAAATTTCATTTATAAAAATAGGCAGTAGGCTAGATTTTGCCCATAGACAATAGTTTGTTGACTCCTGTTGTAGATAGATAGTAATGTACTATCTAGGAGCAATGTCTCTGGTAATAGATGTATATACATTTGAGTCCTCCCTCTAGTACTAGCTCTGTGTCCATTGTTAATTTCCTTTACTGTTCTAAGACTCAATTTTCTCATCTGCTTAATAGGTATAATAATAGCATCTATCTAAGAAGGTAGTGAGAATTTAAAGAGAAAGTGAACATAAATCAAAGGACACAACGCCTCAGATGTAATGAATGGTCAATAAATAGTTGTTGCTACTTATTATTATAATTATTATTAAGCAAGCCAGTGTGGAAAAACCTTGTGAGAGCACTAAGAGGGAAGAAAAAAACTTCAATGTCAGGTTTAAAATATCAATTTATTACATCATATTTCAACTACATTTTTATTTTTATTATTTTTCTTTTTTTATTATACTTTAAGTTCTAGGTTAGATGTGAAGAATGTGCAGTTTTGTTATATAGGTGTACACAAGCCATGGTGGTTTGCTGCACCCATCAACTTGTCCCCTACATTCGCTAATTATGCTAATGTTATCCCTCCCCTAGCCCCCCACCCCCCACAGGTGATGATCCCCTCCCTGTGTCCATGTGTTCTCATTGTTCAACTCCCACTTATGAGTATAATGTGGTGTTTTGTTTTCTGATCTTGTGATAGTTTGCTGAGAATGATGGTTTCCAGCTTCATCCAAGTCCCTGAAAAGGACATGAACTCATCATTTTTTATGGCTGCACAGTATTCCATGATGTATATATGGCATATTTTCCTAATCCAGTCTATCATTGATGGACATTTGGATTGGTTCCAAGTCTTTGCTATAGACTGCCATAATAAACATACATGTGTAAGTGTCTTTATCATAGAATCATTTATAATCCTTTGGGTGTATGCCCAGTAATGGGATTGCTGGGTCAAAGGGTATTTCTAGTTCTAGATCCTTGAGGAATCGCCACACTGTTTTCCACAATGGTTGAACGAATTTACACTCCCATCAACACTGTAAAAGCGTTCCTATTTTTCCACAACCTCCCCAGTATCTGTTGTTTCCTGAATTTTTAATGATCACCATTCTAACTAGCATGAGATGGTTATCTCATTGTGGTTCTGATTTGCATTTCTCTAATGACCAGTGATGATGAGCATTTTTTCATATGTCTGTTGGCTGCATAATGTCTTCTTCTGAGAAGTGTCTGTTGATATCCTTTGCCCATTTTTTGATGGGGGTGTTTGCTTTTTTCTTGTAAATTTGTTTGAGTTCTTTGTAGATTCTGGATATTAGCCCTGTGTCAGATGGACAGATTGCAAAAATTTTCTCCCATTCTGTAGGTTGCCTGTTCACTCTGATGATAGTTTCTTTTGCCGTGCAGAAGCTCCCTAGTTTAATTAGATCCCATTTGTCAATTTTGGCTTTTGTTGCCATTGCTTTTGGTGTTTTAGACATGAAGTCTTTGCCCATGCCTATGTCCTGAATGGTATGGCTTTCTTCTAGGATTTTTATGGTCCTAGATCTTACATTTAAGTCTGATCCATGTTGAGTTGATTTTTGTATAAGGTGTAAGGAAGGGGTCTAGTTTCAGTTTTCTGCATATGGCTAGCCAGTTTTCTCAACACCATTTCTTAAATAGGGAATCTTTTCCCCATTGCTTGTATGTGTCAGGTTTGTCAAAGATCAGATGGTGGTAGATGTGTGGTATTATTTCTGAGGACTCTGTTCTGTTCCATTGGTCTAAATATCTGTTTTGATACCAGTACCACGATGTTTTGGTTACTGTAGCCTTTAGTATAGTTTGAAGTCAGGCAGTGTGATGCCTCCAGCTTTGTTCTTCTTGCCCAGGAAGAACAAAGCTTCTTGGGCAAGAAGCTTTGTCTTGGCTATGCAGGCTCTTTTTTGGTTCCATATGAGATTTAAAGTAGTTGTTTCCAATTCTGTGAAGAAAGTCAATGGTAGCTTGATGGGGATAGCATTGAATCTGTAAATTACTTTGGGCAGTAAGGCCATTTTCACGATACTGATTCTTCCTATCCATGAGCATAGAATGTTTCTCCATTTGTTTGTGTCCTCTCTTGTTTCCTTGAGCAGTGGTTTGTAGTTCTCCTCGAAGATGTACTTCACATCCCTTGTAAGTTGTATTCCTAGGTATTTTATTCTCTTTGCAGCAATTGTGAATAGGAGTTCACTCATAATTTGGCACTGTTTGTCTGTTATTGGTGTATAGGATGTTTTTGATTTTTGCACATTGATTGTGTATCCTGAGACTTTGAAGTTGCTTATCAGCTTAAGGAGATTTTGGGCTGAGATGATGAGGTTTTCTAAATATACAATCATGTTATCTGCAAACAAACACAATTTGTCCTCCTCTCTTCCTATGTGAATACGCTTTATTGCCTTCTCTTGTCTGATTGCCCTGGCCAGAACTTCCAATACTATGTTGAGTAGGAGTGGTGAGAGAGGGCATCCTTGTCTTGTGCCGGTTTTCAAAGGGAATACTTCCAGCTTTTGCCTATTCAGTATGATATTGGCTGTGGGTTTGTCATAAATAGCTCTTATTATGTTGAGATATGATCCATCAATACCTAGTTTATTGAGAGTTTTTAGCATGAAAGGCTGTTGAATTTTGTTGAAGGACTTTTCTGCATCTATTGAGATAATTATGTGTTTTTTGTTGTTGGTTCTGTTTACGTGATGGATTATATTTATTGATTTGCATATGTTGGACAAGCCTTGCATACCAGGGATGAAGCCGACCTGATCCTCATGGATGAGCTTTTTGATGTGCTGCTGGATTTGGGTTGTTAGTATTTTATTCAGGATTTTTGCATTGATGTTCTTCAGGGATATTGGCCTAAAATTATCTTTTTTGTTGTTGTTGTGTCTCTGCCAGGGTTTGGTATCAGTATGGTGTTGGCATCATAAAATGAGTTAGGGAAGATTCCCTCTTTTTCTATTGATTGGAATAGTTTCAGAAGAATGGTACCAACTCTTCTTTGTACCTCTGGTAGAATTGGGCTGTGAATCCATCTGGTCCTGGACTTTTTTGGTTGGTAGGCTATTAATTATTGCCTCAATTTCAGAACCAGTTATTGGTCTATTCAGAGATTCAACTTCTTCCTGGTTTAGTCTTTGATGGGTGTATGCGTCCAGGAATTTGTTCATTTCTTCTAGATTTTCTAGTTTATTTGTGTAGAGGTGTTTATAGTATTCTCTGATGGTAGTTTGTATTTCTGTGGGATTGGTGGTAATATCCCCTTGATAATTTGTTATTGCATCTATTTGATTCTTCCTTTTCTTCTTTATAAGTCTTATTAGCAGTCTATCTATTTTGTTGATCTTTTCAAAAAACCAGCTCATGGATTTGTTGAATTTTTGAAGGGTTTTTTGTGTCTCTATCTCCTTCAGTTTAGCTCTGATCTTAGTTATGTCTTGTCTTCTGCCAGCTTTTGAATTTGTTTGCTCTTGCTTCTCTAGTGCTTTTAATTGTGATATTAGGGTGTTGATTTTGGATCTCTCCTGCTTTCTTTTGTGGGCATTTAGTGCTATAAATTTCCATCTACATTCGGCTTTAAATGTGTCCAAGAGATTCTGGTATGTTGTGTCTTTGTTCTCATTGGTTTCAAAGAACATCTTTATTTCTGCCTTCATTTCGTTATGTACCCAGTAGTCATTCAGGAGCAGGTTGTTCAGTTTCCATGTAGTTGTGCAGTTTTGAGTGAGATTCTTTATGCTAATTTCTAATTTGGTTGCACTGTGGTCTGAGAGACAGTTTGTTGTGATTTCTGTTCTTTTACATTTGCTGAGAAGTGTTTTACTTCTAATTATGTGGTCAATTTTAGAATAAGTGCGATACGGTGCTAAGAAGAATGTACATTCTGTTGATTTGTGGTGGAGAGTTCTGTAGATGTCTATTAGGTCTGCCCGGTCCAGAACAGACTTCAAGTCATGCATATCCCTGTTAATGTTTTGTCTTGTTGATCTGTCTAATACTGATAGTGGGGTGTTAAAGTCTCCCTTTATTATTATGTGGGAGTCTAAGTCTCTTTGCAAGTCTCTAAGGACTTGCTTTTTGAATCTGGGTGCTCCTGTATTGGGTGCATATATGTTTAAGATAGTTAGCTCTTCTTATTGAATTGATCCCTTTAGCATTATATAATGGCCTTCTTTGTCTCTTTTGATCTTGGTTTGAAGTCTGTTTTATCAAGACCAGGATTGCAATTCAGCAATCCATGCCTTTTTTTTTTTTTTTTTTTTTTGGCTTTCCATTTGCTTGACAGATCTTCCTCCATCCCTTTATTTTGAGCCTATGTGTGTCTTTGCACATGAGATGGGTCTCCTGAATACAGCACACTGATGGGTCTTGACTCTTTATCCAATTTGCCAGTCTGTGTCTTTTAATTGGGGCATTTAACGCATTTACTTTTAAGGTTAATATTGTTATGTGTGAATTTGACCCTGTCATTATGATGCTAGGTGTTTATTTTGCCCATTAGTTGGTGCTGTTTCTTCATAGTGTCGATGGTCTTTACAATTTGGCATGTTTTTGCAGTGGCTGGTACAGGTTGTTATTTTCCATGGCTAGTGCTTCCTTCAGGAGCTCTTGTAAGGCAGGCCTGGTGGTGACAAAATCTCTCTGCATTTGCTTGTCTGTAAAGGATTTTATTTCTCCTTAAGTTATGAAGCTTAGTTTGGCTGCATATGAAATTCTGGGTTGAATATTCTTTTCTTAAGAATGTTAAATATCGGCCTCCACTCTCTTCTGGCTTGTAGGGTTTCTGCCAAGAGAACCACTGTTAGTCTGATGGGCTTCCCTTTGTGGGTAACTTGACCTTTCTCTCTGGCTGCCCTTAACATTTTTTCCTTCATTTCCGCCTTGGTGAATCTAACAATTATGTGTCTTGGGTTTTCTCTTCTTGAGGAGTATCTTTGTGGCATTCTCTGTATTTCCTGAATTTGAATATTGGCCTGCCTTGCTAGGTTGGGAAAGTTCTCCTGGGTAATATCCTGAAGAGTGTTTTCTAACTTGGTTCTGTTCTCCCTGTCACTTTCTGGTACACCAATAAAATGTAGATTTGGTCTTTTCACATAGTCCCATGTTTCTTGGAGGCCTTGTTCATTTCTTTGCAGTCATTTTTCTTTAATCTTGTCTTCTCACTTTATTTCATTAATTTGATCTTCAATCACTGATATCCTTTTTTTCTGCTTGATCGAATTGGCCGTTGAAGCTTGTGTATGCTTCATGAAGTTTTCATACTGTGGTTTTCAGCTCCACCAGGTCATTTAAGCTCTTCTCTACACTGCTTATTCTAGTTAGCCATTAGTCCAACCTTTTTTCAAGGTTTTTAGATTCCTTGCCATGGGTTAGAACATGTTCCTTTAGCTCAGAGAAGTTTGTTATTACCGACCTTCTTAAGCCTACTTCTGTCAATTCATCAAACTCATTCTCCATCCAGTTTTGTTCCCTTTCTGGCGAGGAGTTGTGTTCCTTTGGAGGAGAAGATGGGGTCTGAATTTTGGAATTTTCAGCCTTTTTGCTCTGGTTTCTACCCATCTTTGTGGTTTTATCTACTTTTGGTCTTTGATGTTGGTAACCTAAGGATCGGGTTTTTGTGTGGATGTCCTTTCTGTTGATGTTGATGTTATTCGTTTCTTTTTGTTAGTTTTCCTTCTAATAGACAGGTTCCTAAGTTGCAGGTCTGTTGGAGTTTGCTGGAGGTCCACTCCAGACCCTGGGTATCACCAGTGGAGACTGAAGAACAGCAAATATTGCTGCCTGATCCTTCCTCTGGAAGCTTTGTCCCAGAGGGGCACCTGCCTGTATGAGGTGTCTATCAGCTCCTGCTGGGAGGTGCCTCCCAGTCAGGCTACACGGGATCAAGGACCCACTTGAGGAGGCAGTCTGTCTGTTATTGGAGCTCAAATGCCCTGCTGGGAGAACCGCTGCTCTCTTCAGAGCTGTCAGGCAGGGACTTTAAGTCTGGAGAAGCTGTCTGCTGCCTTTTGTTCAGATATGCCCTGCCCCAGAGGTGGAATCTAGAGAGGCAGTAGGCCTTGCTGAGCTGCGGTTGGCGCCACCCAGTTCGAGCTTCCCTGCTGTTATGTTTACACTGTCAGCATGGAACCACCTCCTCAAGTCTCAGCATTGGCAGATGCCCCTCCCTTCACCAAGCTCCTGTGTCCCAGGTTGATATCAGACTGCTGCGCTAGCAGCGAGCAAGGCTCCGTGAGCATGCGACCCGCCGAGTCACGCACAGGAGGGGATCTCTTGGTCTGCCCATTGTGCAGACAGTGGGAAAAGCGCAGTATGCGGGCAGGAGTGTACCGCTCCTCCAGGTACAGTCACTCAAGGCTTCCCTTGGCTAGGAAAGGGAAATCGCCCGACCCCTTGTACTTCCTGGGTGAGGTGATGCCCCACCCTGCTTTGGCTTGCCCTCCGTGGGCTGCACCCACTGTCCAACCAGTCCCAATGAGATGAACCGTGTACCTCAGTTGGAAATGCAGATATCACCTATCTTCTGCATCAATTTTGCTGGGAGCTGTAGACTGGACCTATCCCTATTCAGCCACCTTGGAAGCAAATCCCCAACTACATTTTTAAAGTAATGTGCTTTGTATCATGAATTTCAACTCAGTGAAGACACCTGTGGCCTTCAAGGAAGAATGTACAATGACTTTTTTTTCTCAAGGTGTGGACAAAACCCAGAAAGGCCAAAAAGTTTTTGGAATCATTTTTGTGAAGTATTAGTAATAAAAAAGAAAATTGTATCTTGTTCAAATTTATTTAGTGCCCACACCTGGAATGCTGGGTACATTTGTGATGATTGTCATTTGCTAAAGACAGCAGAGCTGGTGAAAGTTTGGAAAGGGCATGATGGGTGATTACTGGTCTAGATGGGTGAATACATGAGCATACACTAAAAAGGTGAGGACTTTTCAGCCTAGTACACTAACCTGGGAAGGACAGGTGGTATAGTAGTGAAGAATATGGCTTTTTCATCAGAGAGACCCAAATATGAATCCTGGCTCTACGACCTATTAGCTAGTGACCTTGGACATGTTACTTAAACTCTGTGAGTTTACTTGTTTTCACCTATAAAATGAGAATATTGATAGTGCATTTCTCATGAGGCTATTGTGGAAATTATGCACATAATTCCACCACTCTTATACTTGGCATATAATAAATGCTCAGTAACTTATTATTTCAAGACTCTAAAACCATGTATAAGATGACAGCATCAACACAGACTCCTTCATATCCTGGAATAATTGAATGGAATGAGGGATGCCTTTACATTATACATAGGTGAAGTTAATGCATGTAAAGGGAAGTCTGATTTAAAGGGCAGGTATTAAACATGTGGTCTCCATTGCTCCATGAGATGTTACAGGCTGAAAACAAGTAGACTTAATAAAAAACTCATGGATGATATAATTATCATAGGCAATTAAGGGAAACATGATGTTTGATAGTTGTTCCCAAACTCACGGTTAATGTCAAAGAGAACAAGGCTATCTTCTCATAAATTCTCGACAGAGTCAGATTGTTAGACCGGATATTCCCTGAGGTTGACACCATGAAGGGAGTTCTCAAATTTAAATGGCTAACTGCTGTCGGAATTAACCAAACTCTTATTTTAATATAGATTTTCCAATGACCATGGCAGATAACAATAATCAGAAGACATTGAAATTGTCTGCTGGCATTCCTGCAGGTACTATAAACATCATTTTTCAAAAAGACTCAATGGCTTTGTATGAAGAGCTACTGAAATATAAAGCCTTTATGTTAGTCAGAAACCTTTGTTAAAATCCTAACTCAACAAGCAAGAGCCTACCCAATCAGATAATGTAGATTCAGTGTATTTTTAGAGGTGTCAAGGAATTTTCCCCACCTCATTAGAAACAGAAGCCATTGATTTATTTCATGCTTCCTTTATAGGCTGTCGTTTAAAACAAGAATTTCAATCAGTGGTTATGTGAATACCAGTTACTAAAGTAGCCTCTCTTCATGAAGTGGTTACAGGATGTGTAACTGAGCAAGTTATGGTAATCAGGAAGGGTGTGAATTAGAGAGTTTCCCTCTTCTATCAGATATCACAATGCTCTGGCATCAAAAAGATATGCTTTCAAATTCTAGTTCAACCACTTACTGCTTGATGAATTTGGGAAGGTTGCCTAACTATTCTAAACCTTAGTTTCATCATCTTTAGATTGAATTTATAACACCTATCTCATAAAGGTGTGGTGAGCATTAAATATCAGAAATGGATATTCCATCTTTCAATGATATGGTATTTAAATAGGCATTATTAATAAAGCTTTCAGCACAGTGCCTGGCATAAAGTAGGCATTCACTATTAGTTCCCTTTCCCTAGATGTCCCCAACCCACATTTCATGTCTAAAGGGATGAGTGTTCTATGTATAGGGAAGACTAAAATTCTACATAGTCTTTCACTGGGTTACTGTGGAGCAAATGGGGTTTTTGGAATACAGTCACAACTGACTTATTACTGAGTTGGCTAGATAAGAGAACCAGGGCCATCTAGAGTAAACACTAGAAATCAATGAGCAGGAAGCAAGTCCAAACAGACCTAAGAATCACAGCCAATACCAGGAAGTTATACCAATAAGCATGAATGCTCAAAACCATAGTGGCTGTAAATGATGGGACAGTGTGGTCTGGGTACTAAGACAAGTTGACCAAGATAGTTCTCCTGACTATACTAAATGGTGTAACTCACTTCTGGGACTCTTGTTTTTGAAATGTGGTCAGTGACTCTTACCACAAGATGACATCAAAGATCCATGACACTAAATTCCCTTGAAGGTTTTTTCCTTTGAAATAACTCTTGTTTTTGAAATGTGGTCAGTGACTCTTGCTACAAGATGACACTGAAGATCCATGACACTAAATTCCCTTGAAGATTTTTCTATTTGCTTGGCCAAATGAAATTTGGACCATCATAGGGAGGGAATGAAATGGCCACCAATGTGAGAGGGCTTTACAGATATGAACCAAGCACCCAGAGCCCTTTTAAGGGCATGAGATGTTAGATTTTGCCTAGATGGTGGTAGAAATTCTGTATAACCTAAATTATTTATTTTGCTTCAGAGATGACTATTGTGGTCATAGGCAAGAAGGTGTGACAATCATCATTCTAGAGATTATCTTCTAGAATTAAAAAAAAAGGTGGTATTTATTGTGTCATCCTGGATAAAAGTAAGGAAAGTGACAGTATGGGTCTTGTGCATTGTCATATGGACAGAATGGAGGTGATGAGAATGAGGCCAATCATATACTTCTCCCTCTCTAACGGTGCATTTCAGTGGCTCATGTCTACTGTCATGTGTTAAGTTTCCTCCATGACAGATCATTCTGACAGGTAGACTGAAATCTGAAATATTGTAAAAGGCAATTGCTTATGGCAGGTACCATGCTTCTGGATGTAAGTGAAGGTAAATGCAGAAAGTGAAAACTGTAGGCATTTAGAAATTTTATTACAGCTGTAGACAAATGAGGGAGATAAGGGAAGCTGGCTGACTGTTGAGGAAAAGTTCGCAGGGAGGCCAATGTTCAGTGGACTCACTATGATTCACAGTATGGTGCTGACTTTGCAGAGTGAGAATCTTATTTTCTTCAGTGTACTCAGAGGATATTAGAATCAGGAGGATTGGTACTATTTAAACCCACAAAAACTGATGTACAAGCCAAACACCAATTTATTCAATTATAATGAGAATTAACTCAGAAATAGGTTAGAACACTCATGTCAGCTGGTTAGCAAATTTTCTCTCCCTAACAAAGTTTATAAGGGAAACTAATTACAGTCAAATTACTTTGAGAGCATGGGATCAGAGCAATGGAGTTAGGTGACCATCTTAATGGCTGACACAAATTGGAATGGCCATTGCAGGGGTGGACATGCCAAACAGTCTGCTGGTCAACAACTCATCTCTGAATCTAGGGGGATTACCAACGTTCTGTTTAACTTCTTGCTTTTTTGTGCTCCATGAATACTATTCTCTTGTTAACAAATTCTTCTTCAGACTTACCATTAAATGATTAAATTATATCCTCCTGGGTGGCATCAATATGTAGCAGACGTGCTTCCTTAAAAAACAACCTTGTTTGGATCTGGTGGTTCCCCAAGCCTTTGCAGTTGCTGACTCCATCTTTGATTAGGTTATATCTCATCTGTTCTCTGTAGATTCTAAGTAGTTTCACTCTCAGAGGAATTCACATAGCTATTATTTCTTAGGACACACCCTTGTAACTCTCTTTATGCTAAATCATAAGTTATTCTAGTTGAAGTGGATGGCATATAATGGATGGTGTCACTATAACAAAAATTTTGAATTGGTAAAATAGTTGCTAGCTAGTAGGCAGTAAAGCATTATTCCAGCATCCCATTCATATGCTCAGTCTGGCTGTTGGATTGTATTTCATAGTGTACAAAAGGTCTTTGATTTGGAGCACCTCAACAAGGGACACCCAGAAGTAGAGGGCGAACTGAAGTTCATAGCCCTGGATTGGTTATATTTTCTGAGAGCCTATGAAGTCTGAAGATTTCTAAGGAAAGAAGGTAATGTTGCTGCTAAGAGAAAATCCAAATAGGAAATAAAATGATGTATCTTTGGGAAAGAACCCAAAATGATGAATTCTGGCCCTAAAATAAGGAAAGGTTGTTGATTAAGCCAACTGAATGCCCCTATCAGCATTCCAAGACCATACTGAGTTTGGTAAGGAAAGTGACTAGAGGCCATGAGGTTGGTCCTTTATTATAGAATTGATGGAGGTAGAACAAGATACTTCCAGGTAATTTCAGAGTCACTTTAAGTTCAATAGCTCTACTTGTTAGAGGATCTCATACAATCCCAATACTATAGTCAGAATTTCTTAGCATAACTGGAATATGTTCACTCAGGTCTCTGTTGTGGGAGTGTATAATGTGGTTGTACAGCGAACCATTGTTAAAGGAAACCCTTCGTGAATGCAAATAAGAATTGGCATAGTGGCTAGCAAGGCACAAGGTGAAAATATCTGTTTGTTGGTACTATGGAATCAGAGTAGTAAGGTCCTAGCTAGGTTTAAGTATTGTCAAAGTCAGCATAATTCTCCAGAAACAAAGCCAAAGTATAATGGCATTTCATGTTCTGAGAGGCCTTGATGGTTGCTAGAGAATATGTGATTACTGATATTTCTCCAGGATATACATTTTGGGGACATACATCAGCAACAAGAAGCAGGGAACAGAGGGCTGGTAATTACCAGCAAACAGTGATCATCACTGAATAGTTTTAACATTTTAGGGAGTTGTGCCTTTCTAGCATAATACTACTTTTGTTCAGAAGCATCAAGAAGCTATACACAAAGCTGGTGTGTACCAAGAATGAAACATAAGCAATAAAGCCCTGATTTCCTGAGTTTCATGCACAGATGGTTTTAATGTATGTGCCCCAGGATTTTTCAGATGAGATAGTGCAGGAAGTTGTTTGCCATTCATTGTTTTTTAAGATCCTCAATTAGATGAAGGACCTCAGAGGTGGTCCATAAAGGTAGAGCTCAATAGCAATGAGTAGTAACCCTAGATGGTGACTATATTGAGGCTTCTAGAGTCAGAAACTACTGCAAGGTCTGGTTGTCAGTCTTCAGTGGAGATTTATTTGGCCAGGTCCCTTGTCCAAGGCAGCAAGGGCATGCTACAGACACAGTAATTATGAGACATCATTCCCAACTCTCACTAAATACCTTTCAGAAATCTTATCCTAGAGCATATTGACTTGGCTATAAGACATGCTGGAACCTCAAGTTATTGGAGAAGAGAAGAGTAAGCTGGAATTGGTGGGCTTGGCTAAAAGAGTATACCTGCCTGATGGGCTAGCTTGCAAAGAAAGGGACCAACAATTCCAAGCAGTGTTGAAATGCCCATTCAATCTGGTTTGTAAATAGCCAGGAGATTCTGTTTGTTGGGAAAGCATGAGTCTTTAGATGGAAACAAAATTCATAGCTTTATGGAAGGGTGGCAAAGCTGTGGTTCCAGGAAGGTTGATTTATGCTGAAGGTAGATTCTAGTCCATAGGTGAAACATGGTCCAAGCTCTAGGAAGAGAATATTAGCAGAATAATGGAATGTCATTTGGACTTCAGTCAAAGGTCCTAAGCCAATAGGAAACTAAGATACAGACCAATAAAGGTGAAGGTAAAGGTAAAAGTCTTGGGCTCATTTCTAGGCACACGAGATCCAGGATTTTGGCCACAAACTCAACCCAGATGTCAATATTGGTCAGGATAAGGTTCCCAATGTGCTTCCAGAGTTATTTTCATTGGCTTAGACTGGGCAAAGTTTTGCCTGCAGGTTTTTGGTACTCTTGGAGAATTAATCCCAACTGCAGAAAGTACCTGTGAATTGTTTTCATTGTTCTTGGGTTAGGTTTGGTGAGGGGTAATTTGCCAATGAACAAGATCTGATTGTTTAAATTCCCCAAAGCGTGTCAGTTCATAACTGCCTATAAAGTGGTGTCACAGTTTCCCATCCATATTTTAAAAGTTAATGAAGGATATAAATCGGTAAGGCTGGGAGTGAGAGGGATATAAGTTTAAAAAGTGACTTTCCTGGTCTCCTCTTACTGGTGAGCTGTGTTATTTGTCGTTGCTGGAGCTCGAGAACGTTTGGCAAGGCAATCTCTTGTGAAGTGACCAGATTGGCTGCAGTAGAGGCACAACTGAGTTTCTTGCTGGCGGGCTCGTTTGGCTGGGGTGAGAGGCAGCTGGCCTTCTCGCAGTTGTATAGGCCCTTTCTTGGGTGGTGGATCTGTGGGGCTAAAGAGGGCTTGGTGCTGGATCAAGGAAGCCAACAATGGGAGCTGGGTCTCTGACTGTAGGAGCTCTGGCCTGTCACTGTGTTTCTTGTCCAGCTGAATGCACTGAGTGATCAGGTCTGGTAGATTGTCCATCATATCAGTGACACTCTCTTCATCCTGGTTGAGATCATCTACTGCCTTTTCGAACTGACCATTCTGATTGGTTGCATTACAGATCAGATTTTGAGCAAGGAGCTGGAAAGTAGTAGGGTCCTGTTGAGAGGAGTTGTCCCCTTTGTCAAACTTCGCATTCATCAGAAGGTTCATTTCCTGTTTTGTGGGTTTACCAAATGATTGCTGGAACTCAAGAACACAATTCTCATATTGCTTCAGTAAGGTACTCTTGTCAGGCCCAGATATGATTCCACAACTTTCTAACTGCTGAGATAGGTAATCAAAAAAGAGTTTGATCTGGGCATCATTTGCAGGATTAGAGATCTGGAGAGCTGTCAAGTAGGTAGTCACCTGAGTGAGGAACTCTGAGCGATTGGCAGGGTCACCATGAAACTGGGTGAGATGCTCGAGTGAGTTCAGTACAGGCATCACTGTGGTGGCCAGGGCAGGCATGACTTGGGCCCTTTTAGCAGTGTTCTCCGTGGTTGGATGCTGCATTTGAGGCTGCAGAATCAGATTCTCTGCCTGAAGAAAGGAAGGCTCTACCTGCAAGGTAGGTGGTGATTTTGTGCACTTCTCCATTATATCTCTTGGAATCAGGTGGGATTGAGTAGAACTGAGTACTAGTGCTGGAAACCAGTGGAGACAGTGGATTTGCTCTGTGATCAGAGAGGGAGCGTTATGAGCAGGTAGCCAAAGTTGTTAGCTGTGAAGAAGACACTAGGAGATACTAACAGCTGAACTGGAGAGACGCCAAAGAGTGTTGTCTGCCACTCAGTGTTGCCACTTCTTCAAGGAAAAGGCCAATGTTCTGCACATTTGGAAGAAATAAATTACCTTAGAACACATAAAGGACTTGGGATTAAGAAGATATGTACGAGAATAAAGAAGGCAGAAGAGTGATAGGGGACTGGGGTAGAGGTGGCATGGTCTTTGGATCTTATTTTAGTGAAGTAAGAATCTACTTAAGGGGGGCGGAGCAAGATGGCCGAATAGGAACAACTCCAGTCTCCAACTCCCAGCGCGAGCGACACAGAAGACCGGTGATTTCTGCATTTTCAACTGAGGTACTGGGGTCATCTCACTAGGGAGTGCCGGACAATCGGTGCTGGTCAGCTGCTGCAGCCTGACCAGCGAGAGCTGAAGCAGGGCGAGGCATCGCCTCACCTGGAAGCGCAAGGGGGAAGGGGATCCGTTTTCCTAGCCAGGGGAACTGAGACACACAACACCTGGAAAATCGGGTAACTCCCACCCCAATACTGCGCTGTAAGCATACAGGCATTCCAGGAGAATATATCCCACACCTGGCCGGGAGGGTCCCACGCCCACGAAGCCTCCCTCACTGCTAACACAGCAGTCTGCCGCGATCTATCCGCAAGGCAGCAGCGAGGCTGGGGGAGGGGCGCCCGCCATTGCTGAGGCTTAAGTAGGTAAACAAAGCCGCTGGGAAGCTCGAACTGGGTGGAGCTCACAGCAGCTCAAGGAAGCCTGCCTGTCTCTGTAGTCTCCGCCTCTGGGGACAGCGCACAGCTGAAGACCAACAGGGGAAGTAGCGGGAGCTGGTGCAGACGCGAACGACTCTGTCTGACAGCTTTGGGGAGAGCCGCGGATCTCCCAACGCGGAGGTTGAGATCTGAGAACGGACAGACTGCCTGCTCAGGTGTGTCCCTGACCCCTGAGTAGCCTAGCTGGGAGAAATCCCCCACTAGGGGCAGTCTGACACCCCACACCTCACAGGGTGGAGTACACCCCTGAGAGGACACTTCCAAAGGAAGAATCAGACAGGTACACTCGCTGTTCAGCAATATTCTATCTTCGGCAACCTCTGCTGCTGATACCCAGGCAAACAGGGTCTGGAGTGGACCTCAAGCAATCTCCAACAGACCAACAGAGAGTCCTTCTGACTGTCAGAAGGAAAACTATCAAACAGGAAGGACACCTATACCAAAACCCCATCAGTTCGTCACCACCATCAAAGACCAGAGACAGATAAAACCACAAAGATGGGGAAGAAGCAGGGCAGAAAAGCTGGAAATTCAAAAAATAAGAGCGCATCTCCCCCTGCAAAGGAGCGCAGCCCATCACCAGCAACGGATCAAAGCTGGTCAGAGAATGACTTGGACGAGAGGAGAGAAGAAGGCTTCAGTCCATCAAACTTATCAGAGCTAAAGGAGGAATTACGTACCCAGCGCAAAGAAACTAAAAATCTTGAAAAAAGAGTGGAAGAATTGACAGCTAGACTCATTAATGCAGAGAAGATCATAAACGAAATGACAGAGATGAAAACCATGACACGAGAAATACGTGACAAATGCACAAGCTTCAGTAACCGACTCGATCAACTGGAAGAAAGAGTATCAGCGATTGAAGATCAAATGAATGAAATGAAGCGAGAAGAGAAACCAAAAGAAAAAAGAAGAAAAAGAAATGAGCAAAGCCTGCAAGAAGTATGGGATTACGTAAAAAGACCAAATCTACGTCTGATTGGGGTGCCTGAAAGTGAGGGGGAAAATGGAACCAAGTTGGAAAACACTCTTCAGGATATCATCCAGGAGAACTTCCCCAACCTAGTAGGGCAGGCCAACATTCAAATTCAGGAAATACAGAGAACGCCACAAAGATACTCCTCCAGAAGAGCAACTCCAAGACACATAATTGCCAGATTCACCAAAGTTGAAATGAAGGAAAAAATCTTAAGGGCAGCCAGAGAGAAAGGTCGGGTCACCCACAAAGGGAAGCCCATCAGACTAACAGCAGATCTCTCGGCAGAAACTCTACAAGCCAGAAGAGAGTGGGGGCCAATATTCAACGTTCTTAAAGAAAAGAATTTTAAACCCAGAATTTCATATCCAGCCAAACTAAGTTTCATAAGTGAAGGAGAAATAAAATCCTTTACAGATAAGCAAATGCTTAGAGATTTTGTCACCACCAGGCCTGCCTTACAAGAGACCCTGAAGGAAGCCCTAAACATGGAAAGGAACAACCGGTACCAGCCATCGCAAAAACTTGGCAAAATGTGAAGACCATCGAGGCTAGGAAGAAACTGCATCAACTAACGAGCAAAATAACCAGTTAATATCATAATGGCAGGATCAAGTTCACACATAACAATATTAACCTTAAATGTTAATGGACTAAATGCTCCAATTAAAAGACACAGACTGGCAAACTGGATAAAGAGTCAAGACCCATCAGTCTGCTGTATTCAGGAGACCCATCTCACATGCAGAGACATACATAGGCTCAAAATAAAGGGATGGAGGAAGATCTACCAAGCAAATGGAGAACAAAAAAAAGCAGGGGTTGCAATCCTAGTCTCTGATAAAACAGACTTTAAACCATCAAAGATCAAAAGAGACAAAGAAGGCCATTACATAATGGTAAAGGGATCAATTCAACAGGAAGAGCTAACTCTCCTAAATATATATGCACCCAATACAGGAGCACCCAGATTCATAAAGCAAGTCCTTAGAGACTTACAAAGAGACTTAGACTCCCATACAATAATAATGGGAGACTTCAACACTCCGCTGTCAACATTAGACAGATCAACGAGACAGAAAGTTAACAAGGATATCCAGGAATTGAACTCATCTCTGCACCAAGCGGACCTAATAGACATCTATAGAACTCTCCACCCCAAATCAACAGAATATACATTCTTCTCAGCACCACATCGCACTTATTCCAAAATTGACCACATAATTGGAAGTAAAGTACTCCTCAGCAAATGTAAAAGAACAGAAATTATAACAAACTGTCTCTCAGACCACAGTGCAATCAAACTAGAACTCAGGACTAAGAAACTCAATCAAAACCGCTCAACTACATGGAAACTGAACAACCTGCTCCTGAATGACTACTGGGTACATAACGAAATGAAAGCGGAAATAAAGATGTTCTTTGAAACCAATGAGAACAAAGATACAACATACCAGAATCTCTGGGACACATTTAAAGCAGTGTGTAGAGGGAAATTTATAGCACTAAATGCCCACAAGAGAAAGCAGGAAAGATCTAAAATTGACACTCTAACATCACAATTAAAAGAACTAGAGAGGCAAGAGCAATCACATTCAAAAGCTAGCAGAAGGCAAGAAATAACTAAGATCAGAGCAGAACTGAAGGAGATAGAGACACAAAAAACCCTCCAAAAAATCAGTGAATCCAGGAGTTGGTTTTTTGAAAAGATCAACAAAATTGACAGACCGCTAGCAAGGCTAATAAAGAAGAAAAGAGAGAGGAATCAAATAGACGCAATAAAAAATGATAAAGGGGATATCACCACTGACCCCACAGAAATACAAACTACCATCAGAGAATACTATAAACGCCTCTACGCAAATCAACTAGAAAATCTAGAAGAAATGGATAATTTCCTGGACACTTACACTCTCCCAAGGCTAAACCAGGAAGAAGTTGAATCCCTGAATAGACCAATAGCAGGCTCTGAAATTGAGGCAACAATTAATAGCCTACCCACCAAAAAAAGTCCAGGACCAGATGGATTCACAGCTGAATTCTACCAGAGGTACAAGGAGGAGCTGGTACCATTCCTTCTGAAACTATTCCAATCAATAGAAAAAGAGGGAATCCTCCCTAACTCATTTTATGAGGCCAACATCATCCTGATACCAAAGCCTGGCAGAGACACAACAAAAAAAGAGAATTTTAGACCAATATCCCTGATGAACATTGATGCAAAAATCCTCAATAAAATACTGGCAAACCGGATTCAGCAGCACATCAAAAAGCTTATCCACCATGATCAAGTGGGCTTCATCCCTGGGATGCAAGGCTGGTTCAACATTCGCAAATCAATAAACGTAATCCAGCATATAAACAGAACCAAAGACAAGAACCACATGATTGTCTCAATAGATGCAGAAAAGGCTTTTGACAAAATTCAACAGCCCTTCATGCTAAAAACGCTCAATAAATTCGGTATTGATGGAACATACCTCAAAATAATAAGAGCTATTTATGACAAACCCACAGCTAATATCATACTGAATGGGCAAAAACTGGAAAAATTCCCTTTGAAAACTGGCACAAGACAGGGATGCCCTCTCTCACCACTCCTATTCAACATAGTGTTGGAAGTTCTGGCTAGGGCAATCAGGCAAGAGAAAGAAATCAAGGGTATCCAGTTAGGAAAAGAAGAAGTCAAATTGTCCCTGTTTGCAGATGACATGATTGTATATTTAGAAAACCCCATCGTCTCAGCCCAAAATCTCCTTAAGCTGATAAGCAACTTCAGCAAAGTCTCAGGATACAAAATTAATGTGCAAAAATCACAAGCATTCTTATACACCAGTAACAGACAAGCAGAGAGCCAAATCAGGAATGAACTTCCATTCACAATTGCTTCAAAGAGAATAAAATACCTAGGAATCCAGCTTACAAGGGATGTAAAGGACCTCTTCAAGGAGAACTACAAACCACTGCTCAGTGAAATCAAAGAGGACACAAACAAATGGAAGAACATACCATGCTCATGGATAGGAAGAATCAATATCGTGAAAATGGCCATACTCCCTAAGGTTATTTATAGATTCAATGCCATCCCCATCAAGCTACCAATGACTTTCTTCACAGAATTGGAAAAAACTGCTTTAAAGTTCATATGGAACCAAAAAAGAGCCCGCATTGCCAAGACAATCCTAAGTCAAAAGGACAAAGCTGGAGGCGTCACGCTACCTGACTTCAAACTATACTACAAGGCTACAGTAACCAAAACAGCATGGTACTGGTACCAAAACAGAGATATAGACCAATGGAACAGAACAGAGTCCTCAGAAATAATACCGCACATCTACAGCCATCTGATCTTTGACAAACCTGAGAGAAACAAGAAATGGGGAAATGATTCCCTATTTAATAAATGGTGCTGGGAAAATTGGCTAGCCATAAGTAGAAAGCTGAAACTGGATCCTTTCCTTACCCCTTATACGAAGATTAATTCAAGATGGATTAGAGACTTAAATGTTAGACCTAATACCATAAAAACCCTAGAAGAAAATCTAGGTAGTACCATTCAGGACATAGGCATGGGCAAGGACTTCATGTCTAAAACACCAAAAGCAACGGCAGCAAAAGCCAAAATTGACAAATGGGATCTAATTAAACTAAAGAGCTTTTGCACAGCAAAAGAAACTACCATCAGAGTGAACAGGCAACCTACAGAATGGGAGAAAATTTTTGCAACCTACTCATCTGACAAAGGGCTAATATCCAGAATCTACAAAGAACTCAAACAAATATACGAGAAAAAAACAAACAACCCCATCAAAAAGTGGGGAAAGGATATGAACAGACATTTCTCAAAAGAAGATATTCATACAGCCAACAGACACATGAAAAAATGCTCATCATCACTGGCCATCAGAGAAATGCAAATCAAAACCACAATGAGATACCATCTCACACCAGTTAGAATGGCAATCATTAAGAAGTCAGGAAACAACAGGTGTTGGAGAGGATGTGGAGAAATAGGAACACTTTTACACTGTTGGTGGGATTGTAAACTAGTTCAACCATTATGGAAAACAGTATGGCAATTCCTCAAGGATCTAGAACTAGATGTACCATATGACCCAGCCATCCCACTACTGGGTATATACCCAAAGGATTATAAATTAGTCTACTACAAAGACACATGTACACGTATGTTTATTGCGGCACTATTCACAATAGCAAAGACTTGGAATCAACCCAAATGTCCATCTGTGACAGACTGGATTAAGAAAATGTGGCACATATACACCATGGAATACTATGCAGCCATAAAAAAGGATGAGTTTGCGTCCTTTGTAGGGACATGGATGCAGCTGGAAACCATCATTCTTAGCAAACTATCACAAGAAGAGAAAACCAAACACCGCATGTTCTCACTCATAGGTGGGAACTGAACAATGAGATCACTTGGACTCGGGAAGGGGAACATCACACACTGGGGTCTATCATGGGGAGGGGGGGGGGGGGGGGGGGGGGGGGGGGGGGGATTGCATTGGGGAGTTATACATGATATAAATGATGAATTGATGGGTGCTGACGAGTTGATGGGTGCAGCACACCAACATGGCATAAGTATACATATGTAACAAACCTGCACGTTATGCACATGTACCCTAGAACTTAAAGTATAATAAAAAAAAAATAAAAAAAAAAAAAAAAAAAAAAAAAAAAAAAGAAGATATGTACAACCATCACAGTACCTTTCTCTCCTCCCTCGTTTTCCTTGTAATATAAGGGCAATTTGCCCTCTGACTAAACCTTTTCTCTAAAGGAAGCTTGGTCAACCTGTGGCTGGTGGGCCACATGCAGCCCAGGATGGCTTTGAATGCAGCCCAACACAAATTTGTAAACTTTCTTAAAACATTATGAGATTTTTTGTGATTTTTTTTTAAAGCTCATCAGCTATCATTAGTGTTAGTGTATTTTATGTGTGGCCCAAGATAATTCTTCTTCTTCCAATGTGGCCCACAGAAGCCAAAAGATTGGACACCCCTGCTCTAAAGTATCTTTTTTCCATCAGAGAGTTAAAGAATTTGACAACCCAAAGTGATCTCAGGAGATTATACAGGCCAAATTCATAATTTTTCAAATAAGAGAACAGAGACCCAGAGAGGTAAAGATGTTTTCCCAAGGTCACACAGCTAGTTAATATCACAGCTGGCATGCTCATTAGGGCTATTTTCCAAATGGCACTTCCCCCAAGACCATAAATGTGCTCATTTGCATATACTGCTTGGACATGATGGTTCATGCACCTGGCTCCTCAAAATGTGATCTGGGAACAAGTGGCATTGGCACTACCAGAAAGGTTGTTAGAAATGCAGAACCTTGGGTCTCACCCCAGAACTACTAAATCATTTTTTCACACTTTAATAAGATTCCCAAGGTGACTAGAATGTGTGTTAAAGTTTGAGAAATGCTGCTGCAAAGAGCACTTAGTTTGAATTGGAATAATCACTGGTTAGACTTGACCGTTAGTGCCCCAAGCGTAGCCTGCATTGCTGTGGGGGATATGATTGCTGTGATGGCAGTTAATCTATGTTTTCTATCTTTCTAGTCCCTGTCTGAGGTCACAATTTCTTGCCATGGAAATGATTAAGATAGCACAGGCAAGACTAAGAGGTAAGGTTAAGAACCTAGCAAACAAGAACTGAATATTCTTAAAAGTAAAAAGATCAAAATGTTCAGCAGTCTTTCCAGCATTGATAATAAAAATAAAGCAACCAGTAAAAGTTAAAAACAACCCCAAACATATGGCATAGCGGTTGAACTATTCTAAACTTCAATTCCTCTCATTGCCCTTTCCTTGTGTAGCATACTATTTAAATATATTTAAATTGTCCACGGGTAGGAAAAAATGATGTATAATTGAATCTTTTTTAAATGTAAGACTTGATTTCCCTAGGTTTTATTTGATGGTTCATTTTCTCTAGACCTATGAAAAAATTACTGGAAGACAAATAGTATAAGATTGGAGGCCACAAACATGAATCCAACCACTAGCATTAAACAGTTGGATGACCTTGAAGAACTCATTTAGGTCTCAGTTTCCTTTTTTACCTAATGAGGATTTTTTTGTTTGTTTGTTTGATTTTTGAGACGGAGTCTCGCTCTTGTTCCTCAGGCTGGAGTGCAGTGGTGCCATCTCGGCTCACTGCAACCTCCGCCTCCTGGGTTCAAGCAATTCTCCTGCCTCAGCCTCCCGAGTAGCTGGGATTATAGGCACCTGCCACCACACCCGGCTCATTTTCGTATTTTTAGTAGAGAAAGGGTTTCATCATGTTGGCCAGGCTGGTCTCGAACTCCTGCCCTCAGGTGATCCCCCTGCCTCAGCCTCACAAAGTGCTGGGATTACAGGCGTGAGCCACTGTGACCGGCCAGGATTATTATTTTGCTTACCTCAGAAGGTGGTTATATCAATGAGATAACAGATTGGTGCTCTGAGTGGCAAAAAATGAAAGATTTACCTCCAAAATTTTTCCAATGTAGATGAAAAATGCCTGGTGGAGAGGCTCTGCCTTTATCACATATTGCCAAAGTAGGGAGATGCTATCATACCCTCCTTTTTTTCTTCCTTTCTATATCTCACCCTTCTAATTTCCTGATCTGTCTTCCAGACATCTTCCACTTCCCAGATGTCCATCAATGAGTTCATTACTGCCATTCCAGCTAGGTGTCAACTGATAGCTAAGCTGTTGTTAAATAAGGCTTAATGATTGGCCTTTCCAGGCCACACACGGACGGTGGCTCATGCTTGTAATCCCAGAACTTTAAGAGGCCGAGGTGGGTGGATCACGAAGTCAGGAGATCGAGACCATCCTGGCCAACATGGTGAAACCCCATCTCCCCCCCGCCAAAAAAAAAAAAAAAAATTAGCTGTGCGTGGTGGCACGTGCCTGTAGTCCCAGCTACTTGGGAGTCTGGGGCAGGAGAATCACTTGAATCCGGCAGGCAGAGGTTGCAGTGAGCCAAGATAATACTACTGCATTCCAGCCTGGGTGACAGAGCGAGACTCTGTCTCAAAAAACAAACAAACAAACAAAACAAAAAAGATCTTTCCCAGAGCATTTATAATTCACTCAAACTTTAATGTCATAAGAATCAACTGAGACCCAGTCCCTAGCAATTCTGATTCAATAAGTCTGGGATGGATCCCAGCAAACTGTATTTTAACAAGCTGGCCAGTTGATTTCTGATGTAGGTGGCTCTTGTGCAAAGCACTGTCCAGATAAATCTCAAAGAATAAAGCATTATTAGCAGTATCACAGAGCAGTAGGTATGGGGAGGGGACATATTTGGAGGTAGAAGATTGACTTTCAAATAACATAGAATGGGTGGTACACTATTCTACCTCCACATCAAGCACACAAAGAGCCCACACTCTCCTTCACTACTGCTCATCTCTCCCACGTGGTAGAGTTCAACAGTTAAGGATGTCACTTCTAAACTCAAAGTGACTTGGTTTGATCTATGAGCTGTGTGATTCTGAGCAAGTTATTTAGCTTCTTTGAGAATCAGTTTCCAAATTTTAAAATAGACATGATTATAATACCTGCCTCATAATGTTATGAAAATTAAATGAGATGAAGAGAGATTAGCATGGCTTCATGCATATAGCAAGTTCTCCACACATTTTTTTTTTTTTGAGACAGTCTCACTTTATTGCCTAGGCTAAAGTGCAGTGGCATGTTCACAGCTCATTGCAGTCTCGAACTCCCAGGCTTAGGTAATCTTCCCACCTCAGCCTCCCTGGTAGCTAGGACTACAGGCACATACCACCTTGCCTGGCTAATTTTTTTTTTTTTTAAAGATGAGTTTTCAACACTTTGCCCAATCTGGTCTTGAACTCGTGGGCTCAAACAATCCACCTTCCAAAATCCAACCATTTCGGCCACCTAAAACGCTGGGATTATAGGCATGAGTCACTGCACTCAGCATCCATAAATGTTAGCTATTATTATTATAGGTCCACAAGCTGTTATCTGACTGTGTTTTGGAATTTAAATTTTTTCAGATTTTAGAAAAGTAACATGAAGTATGTACTGCTTATTATATAATACCTTCAGCAATGTCTGGGAAACATCCCATCCCATAATTAAGCCATTAACATTCCTGTAGGAAAAAAAAAAATGTCTGAATAGTCATACTAAAAAGGATAAAGACTAAGTGCATGACAATTCAGGTCAAGTTTTGCTGTCAAATGAGTTTTGGCACCAAATTAATGAAAAAAAAATTGCTTCCATTTTACAGAGCTTTATGATCTCACAATTGAGATAAGAGATTACACGGACCTTTACGTTATTATAACAATGTCCTTTGATTGGAAATGTGAGATTTTAAATTTTCCTTTCTTTCCTTGCCTTCTCTTTCCTCCACTCTCAGAAGTTCCAGAATCTCTGTTGAGTTCTGTTGCTTTACAGAATTATGTATTAAAGGTGGCACAGCATTCAATTTTCTTAATTATGTAGCACTGTTGAAACACTTGCTAAGATTATGAGCATTAGCCCAAATGTAAATCATACAATGGCACTGTTGTCAGTGGCAATTGCTTAATCCCCCCCCCAAAAAATCTACCTTGCCTCATCGTTTTGGAAATTGTTCTCCTTTAAAGGTCAGTGGCCTTATATTGGATTGTCCCAGAGGATCCTAGGACAAAGCATGCCAGCTCAGAGGTGTTTCAGATCACAGCCTTGAACAGAAAAAGCAGAGACAGAGCCAAAACCTGAAATACACAGGCTTGAGGGATCAGACTTGTGAGCTCGGACAAGGTCTAACACAAAACTGCATACATTTAAGATTTATTTAGTAGGTATGTGTTTCAACTACAAAAACAAACAATGGGTTTGGTATATTATTAGAGGTCATTTTAGTGTTTGTATTTGGTCTGGCTCAAAGCCATAGTTAACAGTTTTCTCGAACATAAAACTACTTTACTCTGGAGTCTCTTGAGATCCCATTTGGAGAAGAGTCAGCAGTACCCTGTTGCTTATAAGAGAGCTTTTTGACTTTACACTGCTTTAATTTCAAACTGTTCTATATAATCCCTTGGAAGAGGAGCTTTGACCTAGGGTCATGCAACTACCCAGAGCAGTTGTATATTTTACTCTTGATCTCCAAACCTTCTGAGGAATGCTATGGCCACAAAAGCTAAACTGAGACATAAATTGAGCTATCCAAAGATGCAGTTGGAGGATGGGGATGAGGATGGGGATGGGATGAGTCTCTCCATGAAGTAAGTTACCAGTTCTATATCACTGGGGAATAAGCAGAGCTAGGATTACCACCTGGTGGGGAGTTAGAGTAGAGGGCTCTCAAGAGGTGATCAGAAGGGCAAACTGTTTGGACTTGTATGGAGACCTGTGTTTGGGCCTAGCTCTGCCACCATCCAGATCGATGGCCACATGGGCAAGTCACTTGCTTTCTCTGGGCTTGTTTCCTTACCTGTACAATGAAGGCATTGGGCTTCCCAAACTTTAGCACACATACAAAATTCTGATTCAAGAGGGTAAGCAGGAGACCCCAACATTGAATTTGTTACAGTCCCTTCAGATGATATTGAAGTAAGAGTCCTTCAGATTTTACCTTGTGAATATCGGGTGACTGACCACACAGAGCACCAACATTTGTCAGAGGTTCTCAAATTTCAGGGTCCATCAGAATCCCCTGGGATTTTAACATGCAGATTCTCGGACTCACTCCTGGAAAGTGTGATTCAGTGGGTCTGAATTTTATCTGCATTTTAATCAATCTTTGCAGATGATGCAGTAGAAGTTCCCTTGATAACACTTTCAAGAAATTCTAGGTTGAATATTCTCAAAAGTTCCTTTCTGTTTCAACACTATCTATATTTTTGAAAGTAGAAAACATTTGGCTCTAACAGGAGCCCCTGAGGTGCATGATATGTGGATTGTTTCTTTTCATGGCTCTATCTGAGGCTCCATAGGCCCCCATAAACAGTGGACTGGTGCAGGCCTGTCTCAGGCACATGACATGAAGCTGGCTTAGGGGCAGGAGAGAGGGTAGCAATTGAGCTGAATCTGTTCTCAGGGCTCTGTGGGTCCTTCTGGAAAGTATGCACTACTCTCTTCTTCTCTGCCTGGGGATGAGATAAAGAAAGTCATCCCCATATCCCTGTCAGAGCTAGAGCAGCCCAGCTGAGGGTCAATTTGGCCATTGCTATGTCTCAGACCTCAGAACTTCCTTTAAGCTTCAATCTTCCTTCTGGCTCAGCGGGACCCATGGCCTAGCTTCTTATGAAGTTAAAAGTGTCATGAACACTCTCAACAGTACTTCCTGTTACATTTTCCCAGTTTTCCTTTTTAACATGCCTAATTCTATTAAGGAACCACACTTGTTCTATCACCCTTTCTGCCCATGGGCTTCATGGTCTGTGTGTACAGAGATTTAAATCTCAAAAAACCCACCTTATATTCATTGTTTCATCCCATCTTTACTGCAATTTTCCAGGTTGGAAAACAAAACACTGAGATAGTAAGTCAAGTGGAAGAGGAAGGGAAGCTTGGTATGTAAATAACTGGCTCCAAAGGACTCTCATTGTTCTCAGAGACAAGGCAGAAGCTATCCAAAGATGCAGTTGGAGGATGGGAGATGAGGATGGGGATGGGATGAGTGTCTCCATGAAGTAAGTTACCAGTTCTATATCACTGGGGAATAAGCAGAGCTAGGATTACCACCTGGTGGGGAGTTAGAGTAGGGGACTCCAAGAATCAGAGAAGAGGGGGCATCATGAAGAGAATCTGGTCCTTTCAAACACATAGATTCTATAACTTGCCTGAGCACACAGCCAAAAAGTGGGTGAGAAACTGGCTGTTAGTTTTCTGCAGTCTAGAATACGACCCTCAGGCCCACAGCCAACCTTAATCTTACCCACTATGCTCATCATCCCTCTGTTCCTGTTCCTGGAGCAGACTCAATGGCTAAGATACAGCCATCGTGGTTTACCACTATGAGGGCTTAGTTTGGTTTCTCTGGCCATTCCCAATGTGACCATCATTTCAAAGAGTACATGCTGTTTCAAGTAAACAATTACAGAAAGAATGGAAATATTTTGATCTGCAGATTCCAAATTGTCATATAATGAGCCCATAAATTTGAAATAAAAGGTTTTTCCTACCTTCGTGCTCCCTGCTGTCTCTTTCATCTTTAATTCATTAAGTGCAGTTCACTTACTACTGAACACCACTTGCAACTGATGAGATGACAGAACCTAGCCTACTTAGATTCAAACTTTTTTTTGGATTTCCAGGTCCCTGTGGCACACAGGCAATCTATGACCCTGGTCATGGTGGAGAAAGCTTAATATAAGCAACTTAGGATATGTCATGTTTTTTGACTACGAGCATCCTCTTTCAAATTTATAGATTAAGAATCTGAGGATCAGGAAATAAAAATTATTTGGACCATGTTTAAGACACTCTGTGTTAATGTTCCAACCTGAAACTCTTCTTAGTTAGCATTTCTCTCCTCTCTAAGTCTCGACTATGAGTGAATGAGGAATACAGGTGTTATAGAGTACGGCGCAGAAGCAACCTTAAAATGTCACTTAATAATTGGTAACATTCCACACATGCACAGAGCATTTCATGGGATCTGAATATTTTCTTACTGTTCCATGTATCCTTTTAATAACATGTGATGCAGGCAAGGCATGTATTCAACACTCCCTTCCAGAAGATTAAATAAAAGAGTTGTCTAAGGACATACAGTTACTTAGTATTAAATTTGGGACTAGAATCCTCCAAATTTGATCCTAACACCACTATGTTCTGGAAATAGTTTCAAACAGTAGAAAAAAACTCATGGGCTTCAGAGTTAGATGGATGTTGGATTAAAATCCCAATCTAGATTCAAATTCCAACCTATGAGACCTTGGGCGAATTACCTCTCTGAGACTTAGTTTTCACATCTGTGTTGCAAGAAACTATATGTATTTACACATAGTTGAGATAATATATGTGAAGTTCCTGGCATCCAGCAGATACCAAGAATAGAAGCCACTATTTTCTAGAGACACTGGAAGGTTGCCTACCAAACATCTTTGTCAGTAGCTCCAGTTTCTATCTGAGAAACCATGTTTCTCTGGGGAAGGTGATTCTACCTGAATTTCTTGGTATGGAGCAACTGACTTAAACTAAGTCACCTAGCATATTACTTGCTCTAGTGTTTCTCCTTTGCAACTCTCATATCACTTGCAATTAGTTATTGCAGGCCTGTTGCCCCTATTAATTCAATATGGCAATATTTAGATATGGGAATTTTTTATTTCTGTATTCCCAGGACCTAGCACTAGCACACTTCCTTATACATAGAGGCGCTCAGAGATTCTTTATCAAATTTATAAGATCTGTACATAGCTGCAATAGTTAGAACTAGATTTTAGCAAAGGTGATTTTACTGTTCCCCATTCAGTATCTGTTCTTTAATTTTTCCTTTTTTTTTGGAGATGGAGTCTCACTCTGTTGCCTAGGCTGAAGTGCAATGGAGCGATCTTGACTCACTGTAACCTTCACCTCTTGGGTTCAAGTAATTCTCCTGCCTCAGCCTCCTGAGTAGCTAGGATTACAGGCATGTACCACCACGTTGGGCTAATGTTTGTATTTTTAGTAGAGATGGAGTTTCGCCATGTTGGCCAGGCTGGTCTCAAACTCCTGGCCTCAAGTGATCCACTTGCCTCAGCCTCCCAAAGTGCTGGGATTACACCATGAACCACTGAGCCCGGCCTATTTCTTGATGTAAATGGAAAACCCAGCCCTGCTCCAGTGTACCTCAGTATGTTTTCACATTACAGATGCCCAGGTTAACCAGATAGAAATACAGAACAAGACTGGTGGCAGTGGGAAAAATGCCCAGGAGGCAGATGTCCAGGCTGTGGACTTCAGTGGATTTAGCCAAAACAGTGAGAAACGGTAGCCTTGGAGACTCCTTGAGAAAGTGTTTTGTTTGGATGAATGGGTTATTTAGTTTGTGGCTACTCTCCTCTTAGAAGAGTTTCAAATTAGCCCAGGGCCTATGTCAAGATTATCTAGAAAAACTTGGAATAAAACAAATGCAAAATAATCCAGATAACAATTGTCTAAAGATAATAGTATTTTCAACCACCCTTAATGAAGACAGAATAATTACCTACATCTCATGTGTTGTGGTCCATGCATAATTGGCCTACAAGTTTGAATAGCAGAGCAGATTCTGGGGAGTGTAAAAAGCCAAAGTAGGAAGGGGTGGGCTTCTCTAGCAGCCCAAATAGCAGCAGCAGCTGCAACCTTCCTTCTGCACTATTATTATTAGAACTCTTCCTTTTCGTTGTCTGACATTTCTCAACTCCTTGACATTGGGACAGTTACAGGGTGGTAGAGCTTTGAGCTCTGCTAGTTGCTAGCTGTGTAACCTCAGGCAAGTTAATCTCCACAAGCTTTATTTTCTTTATCCATAACATGTGGCCAATAATAAGCACCAAAGAAGGTTGTTCATTTATTTATGTAATAAATTTTTATTGAATATCTGTTTTATGCTAGACACTTTTCTGAGCACTGGGAAACAATAATGAGCCCTCACTGAGCATGGACATTCTGGAATTACTGAAGCCGAAGCAATATATGGAAACTCCTTATCTCAGTACCTGGCTCACAGCAGCTATTCAGCAAACAATAGCTGTCATTTTAATAGTCCAAGATATAAGGATGTGTTGATTACAGACCCATGATCTGGAGTCAGATCTGGATTTAAGTTCTTGTTTAGAATATAGCTCCATAAGAACTTGGCCAACGTTTTTAACCTCACACACCTTAATTTTCTCATGTACAAAATAAATATTGATGATCATAACTTTCTTGTAAGTTTGGGAAGAGCAAAGAGTGGCTGTGAAGCTTCCAGCAAATCTCTCCTCTAAGGACTAACAACTCTAGTTTGAAACATGTTCAGTTGGATCAAAAACAAAAAGCTTTTCAAGGAACATGTCTCTTGAGCTGCTTGAAATTTGTCTAGAGCAAAAAGGAAAGTAAATGGAAGAACTATTTTTAGGAGGGCAGATAACTCTGATGGAATTCTAAGTACCGATATTGCAGGGAAAGACAATTTGTAGGTGACAAGCAAACAGCTCCCTTCTTCACACCCATCACAGGCGAGGAAACACTGTCACCATACTTACGACCTTTGCTTGTAATAGACTCAAAATGACCCCTTTGTAAAGCCCTTCTTTCCTAAGCCCCAGATTTCAGCAAGGCCACGTCTACTTCTCTCATCTTGCTAATAGTTCATATTTTCAATAAGGCTTAGCTCAAGTAAATTAAATTGAAATGAAGTAAACAACAATACAAAAGATCAATAAAACCAAAAGTTGGTTTTTTGAAAAGTTAAACAAAATAGATAAACCTTTAGTGAGACTAAGAAAAAAAGAGAGAAGACCCAAATAAATAAAATCAGAAATGAAAAGGAGACATTACAATTGATATCGTGGAAATTCAAAGGATCATTATTGCCTACTATGAGCAACTATATGACAATACATTGGAAAATATAGTAGAAATGGAAAAATGTGTAGACACATACAACCTATGAAGACATCCAAAACCTGAACAAACCAATAACAAATAATGAAACCAAAGCCATAACAAAAAGTCTCCCAATAAAGAAAAGCCTAGAACTCAATGACTTCATTGCTGAATGTAAACCAAACATTTAAAGAAGAAGTAATATCAAGTCTACTCAAACTCTTTCAAAAAAGAAAGGAGGATGGAATACTTCCAAATGTCCATACTACCCAAAGCAATGTATAGATTAAATGCAATCCCCATCAAAATACCAATGACATTCTTCACAGAAATGGAAATAGTAATCCTAAATTTTACATGAAACAACAAAAGATCCAGAATAGCCAAGGCTATCCTGAGCAAAAAGAACAAAAATGGAGGAATTACATTACCCGACTTCAAATTATTCTACAGAGCTATAGTAACCAATACAGCATAGGACTAGCATAAAAACAGAAACGTTGGCCAATGGAACAGAATAGAGAAACCAGAAACAAATCCACACACCTACAGTGAGTTCATTTTTTCACAAATGTGCCAGGAACATACACTGGGGAAAAAACGGTCTCTTAAATAAATGGTGCTGGGAAACCGGGATTTCACATGCAGAAGAATGAAACTAGACTCCTTTCTCTTTCCATATATAAAAATTAAATAAAAATGGATTAAAGACTTAAATCTAAGACCTCAAATTATGCAACTACTAAAAGAAAACATGTGGAGACTCTTCAGGACACTGGACTGGGCAAAAATTTATTGAGTAACACCCCACAAGCATAGGCGACCAAAGCAAAAATGGACAAGTGGGATCACATTAAGTTAAAAAGCTTCTGCACAGCAAAAGATACAATCAACAAAGTGGAGAGACAACCCACAGAATGGGATAAATAAAATATCTGCAAACTACCCATTTGACAAGGAATTAATAACAAGAATATATAAGGAGCTCAAACAACTCTATGAAAAAAATCTAATATTCTGATTTAAAAATAGGCAAAAGATTTGAATAGACATCTCTTAAAAGAAGACATACAAATGAAAAAGAAGCATATGAAAAGGTGCTCAACATCATTTGTCATCAGAGAAATGCAAAACAAAACTACGAGATATCATTTCATGTGAGTTAAAGTGGCTTATACTCAAAAATCTTGCAATAACAAATGTTGGTGAGGATATGGAGGAAAGGGAACCTTGTGCACTGTTGGTGGGATTGTAAATTAGTACAACCACTATGGAGAACAGTTTGGGGGTTCTTCAAGAAACTAAAAATTGAGCTACCATATGATTTGGCAATCTCACTGCTGGGTATATACCCAAAAGAAACAGAATCAGTATTTGGAGGAGATATCTGCACTCCCATATTTGTTGTAGCTCTGTTCACAATAGCCAAGAATGGGAAGCAACCTAAATGTCCATGAACAGAGGACTAGATAAAGAAAATGTGGTACTTATACACAATGGAGTACTATTCAGCAATAAAAAATGATGAAATTCAGTCATTTGCAACAACATGGATGAACTGGAGGTCATTATGTTAAGTGAAACAAGCTAGGCACAGAAAGACAAACATCTCATGTTCTTACCTATTTGTTGGATAGAAAAATCAAAACAATTGAATCTGCAGAGATAGAGAGTAGAAGAATGGTTACCAGAGTTTGGGAAGGGTAGCAGGGTGGGGTTGGGGGTTGCTGGTGGAGGTGAGGGTGGTAATGGGTACAAAAGAGTAGTTAGAATAAATGAATAAGGCCTAATATTTGATAGCATACAGGGTGACTATAAGTCAATAATCATTTAATTGTACATTTAAAAATAACTAAAAGAGTACAATTGCATTGTTTGTAACATAAAGAATAAAGGCTTGAGGGGAGGGATACCCCATGTTCCATGATGTGTTTATTATGCAGTACATCTCATGTACTCCATAAATATGTACAGCTACTATGTACCCACAAAAATAAAAACTAAAAATTACTTTAAAAAATAAGACTTAGCTTTTCCTCCCTTCTTGTGTTTCTGTGTTTTTGATGACCTCTGTATTCAGGATGCTGCTGTCATTGCCACCTGAGTGTCAAAACGATAGCTGGGGTTGCAACTGGACATGACTCTGTGCAGAACGTTAGCTTTTAAAATCCTATTCTATTGGTGGTATAACTTACATACAATAAAATTCATTCATTTGAAATGTACAGCAAACAGGCCAGGCACAGTGGCTCACACCAGTAATCCCAGCACTATGGGAGGCCGAGGTGGGTGGATCACTTCAGACCAGGAATTGGAGACCAGTCTGGCTAACATGGTGAAACCTCATCTATACTAAAACAAACAAACAAAAAATACAAAAATTAACTGGGTGTGGTGGTGGGCACCTGTAATCCCAGCTACTTGGGAGGCTGAGATGGGAGAATCACTTGAACCCAGGTGGCAGAGGTTGCAGTGAGCTGAGATTGTGCCACTGTGCTGCAGCCTAGACAACAGAGCAAGACTTCATCTAAAAAAAAAAAAAAAAAAAAAAAAAAAGAAAGAAAGAAAGAAAAAAGAAAAGAAATGAATGCACAGCAATGAGTTTTTGACAAATGTATACATCTGGGTGACCAATTCCACATACGAGATATAGACTCTTTCACTACTCCCCAATTTTATCATGTTCCTTTGCAGGAAGTGCCTCCACACCCAGTCCCAGGCAACCACTAATCTACTTTTTGCTCACATTGATCTGCCTTTTCTAGGCATTTTATATAAAGGGTATCATATAATATGTGGGCTTTTGTGTCTGGCTTCTTTCACTTAGTATGTTTTTAAGGTTTATCCATGTTGTGACACATCTCAATAATTCATTTCTTTTTGTTGTCAAAAACATTCCATTGTATGGATATACCAAATCTTGTTTTACCTGCTGATGGACATCTGAGTTATTTCCAGTGTGAGGCCATTACAAATAAAGCTACATTTGTACAATTCTGCATGACTACATAAATTTTATTTTTTCCTCTAGCTTTACTAAGATATGATTGACAGGGTTCAGTTCCAAGATGGCCAAATAGGAACAGCTCCAGTCTACAGCTGCCAGCGTGAGCAATGCAGAAGATGGGTGATTTCTGCATTTCCAATTGAGGTACTGGGTTCATCTCACTGGGGCTTGTCAGACAGTGGGTGCAGGACAGTGGATGTAGTGCACCGAGTGTGAGCCAAAGCAGGGCGAGGCATCACCTCACCTGGGAAGTGCAAGGGGTCAGAGAACACCCATGCCTAGCCAAGCGAAGCTATGACAGATGGCACCTGGAAAATCGGGTCACTCCCATCCTAATACTGTGCTTTTCCAATGGTCTTAGCAAACAGCACACTAGGAGATTATATCCCATGCCTGGCTCGGAGGGTGGCATGCCCACGGAGCCTTGCTCATTGCTAGCACAGCAGTCTGAGATCGAATTGCAAGGCGGCAGCAGCAGCAAGGCTGGGAGAGGGGCGCCCACCATTGCTGAGGCTTAAGTAGGAAAACAAAGCGCTGTGAAGTTCAAACTGGGTGGAGCCCACTGCAGTTCAAGGAGGCCTGACTGCCTCTGTAGACTCCACCTCTGGAGGCAGGGCATAGCTGGACAAAAGGCAGCAGAAACCTCTGCAGACTTAAATGTCTCTGTCTGACAGCTTTGAAGAGAGTAGTGGTTCTCCCAGCATGGAGTTTGAGATCTGAGAACAGACAGACTGCCTCCTCCAGTGGGTCCCTGACCCCTGAGTGGTCTAACTAAGAGGCATCCTCCAGAAGGGGCAGACTGACACCTAACATGGCCGGGTACCCCTCTGAGATGAAACTTCCAGAGGAATGATCAGGCAGCAACATTTGCTGTTCAGCAATATTTGCCATTCTACAACCTCCATTGCTGATACCCAGGCAAACAGGATCTGGAGTGGACCTCCAGCAAACTCCAACAGGCCTGCAGCTGAGGGTCCTAACTGTTAGAAGGAAAACTAACAAACAGAAAGGATATCCACACCAAAACCCCATCTGTTTGTCAACATCATCAAAGACCAAAGGTAGATAAAACCACAAAGATGGGGAAAAAAACAGAGCAGAAAAGCTGAAAATTCTAAAAATCAGAGCACCTTTCCCCCTCCAAAGGAACGTGGCTCCTCACCAGCAATGGAACAAAGCTGAATGGAGAATGACTTTGATGAGTTGGGAAAAGAAGGCTTCAGACAATCAAACTTCTCCGAGCTAAAGGAGGAAGTTCGAACCCATCGAAAAGAAGCTAAAAACCTTGAAAAAACATTAGAAAAATGGCTAACTAAAATAACCAGTGTAGAGAAGTCCTTAAATGACTTGATGGAGCTGAAAACCATGGCACTAGAACTGCATAAAGCATGCACAAGCTTCACTAGTGGAAGAAAGGGTATCAGTGATTGAAGATCAAATGAATGAAATGAAGTGAGAAGAGAAGTTTAGAGAAAAATGAGTAACAAGAAACCAACAAAGCCTCCAAGAAATATGGGACTATGTGAAAAGACCAAATCTACGTCTGACTGGTGTACCTGAAAGTGACAGGGAGAGTAGAACCAAGTTGGAAAACACTCTGGAGGATATTATCTAGAAGAATTTCTCCAACCTAGCAAGTCAGGCCAACATTCAGATTCAGGAAATACAGAGAATGCCACAAAGATACTCCTCGAGAAGAGCAACTCCAAGACACATAATTGTCAGATTCACCAAAGTGGAAATGAAGGAAAAAATGTTAAGGACAGCCAAAGAGAAAGGTCGGATTACCCACAAAGGGAAGCCCATTAGACTAACAGCAGATCTCTTGGCAGAAACTCTACAAGCCAGAAGAGAGTGGGGGCCAATATTCAACATTCTCAAAGAAAAGAATTTTCAACCCAGAATTTCATATCCAGCCAAACTAAGTTTCATAAGTGAAGGAGAAATAAAATCCTTTACAGACAAGTAAATGCTGAGAGATTTTGTCACCACCAGGCCTGCCCTACAAGAGCTCCTGAAGGAAGCACTAAACATAGAAAGGAACAACCGGTACCAGCCACTGCTAAAATATGCCAAATTGTAAAGATCATTGATGCTAGGAAGAAACTGCATCAACTAATGAGAGAAATAACCAGCTAACATATTAATGACAGGATCAATTTCACACATAGCAATATTAACCTTAAATGTAAATGGGCTAAATGCTCCAATTAAAAGACACAGACTGGCAAATTGGATAAAGAGTCAAGACCAATCAGTTTGCTGTATTCAGGAGACTCATCTCATGTGCAGAGACACAAACAGGCTCAAAATAAAGGGATGGAGGAAGATCCACCAAGCAAATGGAAAGCAAAAAAAGGGCAGGGATTGCAATCCCAGTCTCTGATAAAACAGACTTTAAACCAACAATGATCAAAAGAGACAAAGAAGGCCATTACATAATGGTAAAGGGACCAATTCAATAACAAAAGCTAACTACCCTAAATATATATGCACCCAATGCAGGAGCACCCAGATTCATGAAGCAAGTCCTTAGAGACCTACAAAGAGACTTAGACTCTCACACAATAACACCCCACTGTTAAAGTGGGAGACTTTAACACCGCACTGTCAACATTAGACAGATCAACGAGACAGAAAGTTAACAAGGATATCCAGGAATTAAACTCAGCTGTGCACCAAGCAGATCTGAGAAACATCTACAGAACTCTCCAACCCAAAGCAACAGAATATACATTCTTCTCAGCACCACATCACACTTATTCCAAAATTGACCACATAGTTGGAAGTAAAGCACTCCTCAGCAAATGTAAAAAAACAAAAACAAAAACAGAAATTATAACAAACTGGCTTTCAGATCACAGTGCAATCAAACTAGAACTCAGGATTAAGAAACTCACTCAAAACAGCTCAGCTACATGGAAACTGAACAAGCTGCTCCTGAATGACTACTGGGTACATAATGAAATGAAGGCAGAAATAAAGATGTTCTTTGAAAGCAATGAGAACAAAGACACAACATACAAGAATCTCTGGGACACATTTAAAGCAGTCTGTAGAGGGAAATTTATAGCACTAAATGTCCACAAGAGAAAGCAGGAAAGGTCTAAAATTGACACCCTAACATGACAATTAAAAGCACTAGAGAAGCAAGAGCAAACAAATTCAAAAGCTAGCAGAAGGCAAGAAATAGTTAACTAAGATCAGAGCAGAACTGAAGGAGATAAAGAAACAAAAAAACCCTTCAAAAAATCAATTAATCCAGGAGCTGGTTTTGTGAAAAGATCAACAAAACTGATAGACCACTAGCAAGAGTAATAAAGAAGAAAAGAGAGAAGAATCAAATAGATGCAATAAAAAATGAGAAAGAGGATATCACCACCAACCCCACAGAAACACAATCTACCATCAGAGAATACTATAAACATGTCTACACAAAGAAACTAGAAAATCTAGAAGAAATGCAAAAATTCCTGGACACATACACCCTCCCAAGACTAAACCAGGAAGAAGTTGAATCTCTGAATAGACCAATAACAGGCTCTGAAGTTGAGGCAATAATTAATAGCCTACCAACCAAAAAAGTCCAGGACCCGATGCATTCACAGCCCAATTCTACCAGAGGGACAAAGAGAAGTTGGTACCATTCCTTCTGAAACTATTCCAATCAATTGAAAAAGAGGGAATCCTCCCTAACTCATTTTATGAGGCCAGCATCATCCTGATACCAAAGCCTGGCAGAGAAACAACACAAAAAAAGAGAGAATATTAGACCAATATTCCTGATGAACATCAATGCAAAAATCCTCAACAAAATACTGGCAAACCGAATCCAGCAGCACATCAAAAAGCTTATCCACCATGATCAAGTGGGCTTCATCCCTGGGATGCAAGGCTGGTTCAACATATGCAATTCAATAAACGCAATCCAGCATATAAACAGAACCAAAGACAAAAACCACATGATTATCTCAATAGATGCAGAAAAGGCCTTTGACAAAATTCAACAGCCCTTCATGCTAAAAACTCTCCATACATTCGGTATTGATGGAACATATCACAAAATAATAAGAGCTATTTATGACACACCCACAGCCAATATCTTACTGAATGGACAAAAACCGGAAGCATTCCCTTTGAAAACTGGCAAAGCACAGGGATGCCCTCTATCACCACTCCCATTCAACATAGTGTTGGAAGTTCTGGCTAGGGCAATCAGGCAGGAGAAAGAAATAAAGTGTCTTCAATTAGGAAAAGAGAAAGTAAAATTGTCCCCATTTGTGGATGACATGATTGTATATCTAGAAAACCCTATAATCTCAGCCCAAAATCTCCTTAAGCTGATAAGCAACTTCAGCAAAGTCTCAGGATACAAAATTAATGTGCAAAAATCACAAGCATTCTTATACACCAGTAACAGACAAACAGAGAGCCAAATCATGAGTGAACTCCCATTCACTATTGCTTCAAAGAGAATAAAATACCTAGGAATCCAACTAACAAGGGATGTGAAGTACATCTTCAAGGAGAACTACAAACTCCTGCTCAGTGAAATAAAAGAGGACACAAACAAATGGAAGAACATTTCATGCTCATGGATAGGAAGAATCAATATTGTGAAAATGGTCATACTGCCCAAGGTAATTTATAGATTCAATACCACCCCCATTAAGGTACCAATGACTTTCTTCACAGAATTGGAAAAAACTACTTTAAAGTTCATATGGAACCAAAAAAGAGCCCACATTGCCAAGTCAATCCTAAGCCAAAAGAACACAGCTGGAGGCATCATGCTACCTGACTTCAAACTATACTACAAGACTACAGTAACCAAAACAGAATGATACTGGTACCGAAACAGAGATATAGACCAGTGGAACAGAACAGAGCCCTCAGAAATAATACCACACATCTACAACCATCTGATCTTTGACAAACCTAACAAAAACAAGAAATGCGGAAAGGATTCCCTATTTAATAAATGGTGCTGGGAAAACTGGCTAGCCATATGTAGAAAGCTGAAACTGGATCCCTTCCTTACACCTTATACAAAAACTAATTCAAGATGTATTAAAGACTTCAGTGTTAGACCTAAAACCATAAAAACCCTAGAAGAAAACCTAGGCAATACCATTCAGGACATAGGCATGGGCAATGACTTCATGTCTAAAATACCAAAGCAATAGCAACAAAAGCCAAAATTGACAAATGGGATCTAATTAAACTAAAGAGCTTCTGCACAGCAAATAAATAAATAAATAAATAAATAAATAAATAAATAAATAAATAAAAATAAAAAAAATAAAAATAAAAAAACTACCATCAGAGTGAACAGGCAACCTACAGAATGGGAGAAAATTTTTGCAATCTACTCATCTGGCAAAGGGCTAATATCCAGAATCTACAAAGAACTCAAACAAATTTACAAGAAAAAAACAAACAATCCCATCAAAAAAACTTGGCGAAGGATATGACCAGACACTGCTCAAAAGAAGACATTTATGCAGCCAACAGACACATGAAAAAATGCTCATCATCACTCACCATCAGAGAAATGCAAATCAAAATCACAGTGTGATACCATCTCACACCAGTTAGAATGGCGATCATTTAAAAAGTCAGGAAACAACAGTTGCTGGAGAGGATGTGGAGAAATAGGAACACTTTTACACTGTTGGTGGGAGTGTAAACTAGTTCAACCATTGTGGAAGACAGTGTGGTGATTCCTCGAGGATCTAGAACTAGAAATACCCATTGACCCAGTCATCCCACTACTGGGTATATGCCCAAAGGATTATAAATTATGCTGCTATAAAGACACAGGCACACATATGCGTCACTATTCACAATAGCAAAGACTTGGAACCAACCCAAATGTCCATCAACGATAGACTGGATTAAGAAAATGTGACACATATGCACCATGGAGTACTATGCAGCCATAAAAAAGGATGAGTTCATGTCCTTTGCAGGGACATGGATGAAGCTGGAAACCATCATTCTCAGCAAACTATCACAAGGACAAAAAACCAAACACTGCATGTTCTCACTCATAGGTGGGAATTGAACAATGAGAACACTTGGACACAGGAAGGGGAATATCATACACTGCAGCCTGTTGTGTGGTGGGTGGAGTGGGGAGATATAGCGTTAGGAGATATACCTAATGTAAATGATGAGTTAATGGGTGCAGCACAACAACATGGCCCATGTATACATATGTAACAAACCTGCACGTTGTACACATGTACCCTAGAATTTAAAGTATAATAAAAAAGACATGATTGACAAATAAAATTGTATATATTTAAGGTGTACATCATGATATTTTGATATACACACACATTGTGAAATAGTTACCACAATCATTTATCTTTGTTTAGATATCTAGTGGTGGGTCATGAGGTAAGTCTGTGCTTAACTTTATAAGATACTGCAAACTGTTTCCCAAAGTGGCTGTACCCTTTTGCATTCTCACCAGCAGTGTATGAGTGTTATAATCATACACTCTTGCCAACACGTGGCATTTTAAGTCATTTAAAATTTATTTGTGTGTGTTTCTACAGATGCTCTTGAAGGGCCATGAGCCATTTGCTCTCTCCCCTATTGGCTGCTCACTATAATCTCTATCTGGCTGTCTTTTGAAAAATATTTTAAGAAATGGTAGGAAAAGTTTAATCAGGGGTAGGGATCAGGAAAGCTGTCTTTACATATCAGAGAGCCTTCGTGGGTAAAAGGAGGCAGTCTAATTCTATGAAGAGCAAACATCAGTAGTATGGAATCTTCACGGTAGCATATTTGGGAATCCTACAATATAGAACCTTCTAAGTTTAAAACTGCCTAACAATAGAATGAGTTTCTTCATTAAAAAAAGAGGTTCCTATTACTAGAGGTATTCAGAGATTGGATTAACACTTCATGGGAATGTTTCAAAGCAGATTCATGCATCAGATAAATGCTGGTTGCATGTACTTAAATGTTTCTATGAGAATGTGAAGCTAATAATATAAAAATTTTGTGACTTCTGACTTTTCCTTTCTGTTCTCTGCCCTTTCACCTGACTTCTGGCTGACTTCCAATTCCTAATGCTTTAGTACAACAAATGGATGGAAATCAATCCTCATTAAAGTAATTTGAAGATTTCCCTTTCCCAGAGTTTCTGAGTTGTAGTACATTTTCCAAATAAGAAGCTGTGATAGTGAAATTTCAGGCAAAGCAACAATCAGTGAACAATATGTTTTAGCTAGAATTTCATGCCTGTCACCACTCATATTAGATATAGCACCTAAATCATCATCTAGTCTACCTACTGGCTAATAATGTAGGCCTTAAAAAGAAATCAAAGAGACAGAAAGCAAAACTCCTAAATATGATTTGCAAAGCAGGGCAACAGATGAGGACTAACAAACTTCTTCTCAGCTTGGTTTTCACATCCGCATAGACCTGACTATCAAAAATTGTCCATCTGCCAACCCATTTTCGTATCCAACACCCTCTAGCCCTGATATGGTACTGTATGTTTTTAGAATACTGCTTACATCAACTGACAGCTTTTTAAAATATACTCATCAGGAGTGATGTATCTTTTATTCATCTTCACACTTTAAGTGTCTGTCAGGCTGTCAAGTCTTCGTATCTTCTCCAAGGATGTATCATCACAAAGGAAACTGGTTGTGACCTGCCACCAAGCCTTGGAGATTCAGTCTGCAGGGAGGCCCTGCAGAGCTGTGCCAGAGAAACTTGTTCCCAAGCCATCTGATCTCCTTGTTCATAAAAAATAATCCAAGAAAGAAACAGAATGAAATTGCGTCAAGGAAATGTTCATTTAACTTGCATTATATGTGAATAAAAAATGGAATCAATATCTGTAGGGATGGCTAAAGAACCAACCATCAAATGGGTTTGAGTTGACTTTATAGTGGAGGCAGTACATTGAGCTAGGCATCCTCAAATGCATTTGTCACCGGTAGTAGCAACTGTATAGAGGACACTTGTGTTCTTCTTTCTTCCATCTTTTTTCTGTCCAAATGGCTTTTAATCATTCTTATTTGCGAATATCTTTTCCAGATGTGTTTTAGTCCATTTGTGTTGTTGTTTAGGAATGCCTCAGGCTGGGTAATTTCTAAAAAGAAAAGTTTGTTTGGCTTATCGGTCTGCAAACTGTACAAGAAGCATGGTATAAGCATTTACATCTGATGAGGGCCCCAGGAAGCTTCCAATCATGGCAGAAAGAGAAGGGGAGCCAGCATGTCACATGGCAAGAGAGGTAGCAAGAGAGAGAGGACAGAGGTGCCAGACTCTTTTTAACAATTAGATCTCACAGGAACTAATAGAGCAAGAAGTCACTCATTATCCAGAGGACAATATCAAGATAACTTGTTCATGAGGAAACCATCCCCATGACCTAACACCTCCCAACCAGGTTCCACTTCCAACATTGGGGATCAAATTTCAACATGAGATTTGGAAGGGACAAATATCCAAACTACACCAAGGGGTATTGGCAGAGTTTTCCATATAAAAATCATGGGAGAAGTATCTAGCATTTGGATAGTATCATCTCAAAACATAAAGTCCCCTTGTTTCTAGGTCATTCCAGGAAGATGTTTAAGACTCAGAGAGGGCAAGTGATGGACTCTGTGTAATTCAAGGAGAAAGGAGTGAAACTCTGACCTCTTTATTACATCCAACTCCAAGCCTCAGAGAGAGTGAGGACTGAGAGTTCACATATCAACAGTGGCATAAGTCATGATTTTGAGTAACTCAAGGTTGGCCATTACTGCAGAAGATAGAGGAATGCTGAAAATTGGCCATTACTCTTACCATTGATATAGAATTTTCTGGCAGCAAGACTGTATTCCAGCTCCCCTTATACCCTAACTCTCATAGTCATGTAGATGAGGAGTTAAACTGTCAACAGTCTTCATGACCTTATGAGTGCTGGCTCAAGAACTGGTGGAGTTGAGGCCTACTGGTGATGGCCGTAAGGAAATGGAGCTATGAGGAACTGGAGAAAGCTGGTATGTTTACTTCCCTGCTTCCGGACTCCATAAAGACATTGGTTTCCCCCAGAATTTATTATTTTAAAGCTTACTAGCTTCGACGATTTTCAAAGTGACTGAACTCTGCTGGGTTAGGGCCTCTGAGTTTCACACTCCCTATTACAGGCCTTACCACTTAGTTAAGGATGAGTGGAATAAAACAAGCTCTCAGTTCAGCTTAGCTGAATGGCTCCTCTTGTCCCATGAACATATTAGGAAGGAACTTTTTCTCAAAGCTCTGGGTAATTAGTATGACAACCAACTAATCATGACTTAAAATAAATCTATTTATTGACTGCCTGAAAAATCTCTAGGATCCAGAATCATGACCTAAAATAAACTTGTCTTCATAGAGATGAATAGGAACAGGGGAGATCTGAGGTATAAGGAGCACTGGGAGAAGAGTTTATTCCCGTGGAGAAGGGAAAGTGATTCTGAGCAGGGCAAACCCTAGTGGATCAGAGTAGGACTTGAGTTGGAACTTGCAGTCTCATCGCCTACTAGCAAGGAAAATCAGATTTCAGGAATGCTTCCATGCCACTGCTGCCACCCATGGGCTAGAACTAACAAATCTCAGTCTGAGAGAGTCCAGGAGTGGGGGCAGAGGAGGGCAGTGATGGGAAGAAAGCCATGCTGGGAACTGTAGTAGTGTTGCCTCCAAGTTCACTGGAGCCAGCTGCAATGCATCAGGATACTCAAGTAGCCTTATGGAGAGGTCCACAGGGTAAGGAGCCAAGGCCTCCTGACAATAGCCAGCATCAACTTGCCTACTGTGGGAGGAAGCCATCTTAGAAGTGGAATCTCTGGCCTCAATCAAGCCATCAGATGACTATAGCCACGGCCGATATTTTGACTACAACGTCATAGAGACTCTGAGCTAGAACCACCCAGCTAAGCCACTCCTGAATCTTTTACCCACAGAAATTATGTGAGAAAATAAATGTTGGTTGTTGTTTTACCTCCCCTCCACACACAATAAAAGGTGAGTAGAAGTTTTACAAAGACAGAATTCATCTTTTAAAAACAACCAAAATAGACACCTAACTGCTGAAGACTCATGGCCTTTTGTACCAGCTTACAAAACGGGCACTAAGCCCGCCTACAACAATGCTAAAAGAAACCAAACATCTGATGGATACGGATGTCAAAAAAAAAAGGTAAGACATAACAACCTCTACCAACACTACCACCACCACTACCACTACCATGACTCACAGAGTGTTTATTTTGGGCCTAATACTGTATTTCTTTTACATCTGAAATTTCATGTAATCATGAAAGCTATATAATACAATCATTCTTATCCTCATTTTACAGAGGGAGAAAATGATTCTGAAAGGTTAGTGGCTTTCTGCAGATCCCTCCATGAGTAAGTGGGAGGGCTGAGATTCAAACCCAAGTCTATTTGGCTCAAAAGCCCTATATTCTTTTTAAAATGATTTTTTATCATATATTGACAAACTGTTGTATATATTTATTGGGTACAAAGTGGTGTTACAATTTTTAAACACAATATAGAAAGACTAAATTAAACTAACATCCATCACCTCAAATATTTAACATTTTTGTGATGAGAAAATTAGAAATTTATTATCTTAGTGATATTGAAATGTGCAGAACTAAATTGTTAGCTATGTTCACCATGCTGTGCAATTAATTAATCTAAAAAATCAAACTTATTCTTCTTGTCTAGCTGAGGAAAAGCTCTATATTCTTAACTAATTATGCTGGACTGTCTTGTAGAGATCATCTGGTGAAAAATATGCTGGTGTTGAGAGAAGCATCAACTTCTTAATTGGTAGATTCCCTTGACCTCCTAACTTGTTCCCTCTTCATCTTTCCATCTATTGTCTGCCAAGTTGTGACTGAGACAGGAAAGTAGGTAGAAGCTAATAGCCCAGAAGAAATAAGGCCTGTATGTTTGGAATTAATAAATTTGGAGGTTTTTCTGCAAATGTGTTCATCATCTCCATTTACTATCATTGGTATGTGAAAGACACCGGTTGTTCCTATTTTACAGATGGCAAATCCAAAGGATAAAGTATCCTCCATCACGGAGCCAAAATGCCCTAAACACCAGCCAATGTTTCTCATTTCACAGGCTTTCCTGTGGCTCCCACTGAAGCTCCTGGGTGACTACTGACTTTTTCTGGATGGTAAGGAACTCCACCAGCCAGCAGAATTAATGTTTAAGGACTGTTTTGAGTTTATCAGACCAAAGAGATGGACTGAAAGTTATGGTGAACAACAGGCTTTGATTTATACTTGTCACATCTGGGGCGCTGGAGAAGTCAGTGGAAATTTACTCTGAAAGTTCCATGATACAAAAAAAAAAAAAAAAATTCTTCCTTCTCTCACAATTGGAGAAAAAGTGATTTATCAGGGGCTGCCATGGAATTTTCTGGTTATTCATATCTCCTATTGATTTGTATAAATACACATGTATAAAAGAACAACAAATCATATTTGCTTTCAGAAACATTGTTTTCTGTTCATAAAGAGACTGGTAATTTTATGAGACCTATTGATTTTTCCTAAAATAACATGATTTAGTCTTGAACTCCCACACCAACAGCTGAGAAGGCAAGGTGTTGGAACTTTAAAATACTGCCTTTTTTTTTTTTTTTTTTTTTACTGTAAGGAGTTTGAGGTTTTTTTCCCCCAAGTATCTATGCCTTCTCCCTCCTACCCATTCAACTCCACTTTTACATTTTCTTATTAAACATCCCTAGCTTTGATAAAGGAGAAATGAAACAAAGTTCATTAGGAAGAAACCTCTAGTATGGTAGTTTTGTTTGTTTGTTTGTTTTGAGATGAAGTCTCTGTCGTCCAGACTGGAGTGCAGTGGCATGATTTCGGCTCACTGTAACCTCCATCACCTGGGTTCAAGCAATCCTACTGCCTCCACCTCCTGCATAGCTGGGATTACAGGCGTGTACCACCATGCTAGGCTACTTTTTGTGTTTGAAGTAGAGACGGGGTTTCACCATGTTGGCCAGACAGGTCTCAAACTCCTGACCTCAGGTGATCTGCCCGCCTCGGCCTCACGAAATGCTAGAATTGCAGGTGTGAGCCACCGCACGAGGCCTAATATGGCATTTTGAATAAATCAATAAGCAAAACTAAAAAGTTTGAACATGACCATCTGATAAATATTTTTCTTAAAGGAACAGAAGGGAGAAGTAAACACACATGTATGGATTTAATAACCTAATGAATTATATCCTTAGGCAAAAATGAAGCTTAAAAAACAAATTTTAAAAGTCTTTTGTTTATGCTTTGTCAATAGTTCTCAAGATAATATCACTTGTCTCATTTTGGATTTTTTCTAGCTTCCCCCTGACACTGAGTTTTTCTTGAGACTTACCTTCTGAACTTTCCACTTTCCTTTTACCTCCATCTCTACTACTGAGAATGAGCTCAAATTCAAGGGAATCTAATTACTTGGAGATGTGTCATGAGGGCATGGGAGTTTGTTAGCAATCACTTCTTTCAAATTTATTTCCTTTATGAAATATATTTTCCTACAATGAAAAAAATTCTCTCCAAAGACAGTAATGTTATTTTTTAAAACTCTCAAGAAGATACTAATAGTAACTGCAAAAACGGTTGTACCATAAATTATAAATAATCACACAGGTACTCCAAAAACATGCAGCTATCTCCTTGAGAAAACTGAATGAATACCCAGTGGACATTCAGTCTGAGCATGTTCTGAAGAATTGAAACGTGCAAGGGGTTGTCAGTATAGAAGGATACTTGGTAGTGTTGGTTGGTGGTGGGGTGGTGGACTAATATTAGTGTGACTTTACCCAGTAATATGGTTTGGCTCTGTGTCCTAACCCAAATCTCACCTTGAATTATAATTCCCATAATCCCCAAGTATTAAGGGTAGGACCAGGTGGAGGTAATTGGATCATGGGGGCAGTTTCCCTCATGCTCTTCTCATGACAATGAGTGAGTCTCATGAAATCTGATGGTTTTACAAGCGTTTGGCATTTCCCCTGCTTGCACTCACTCCATCCTGCTGCCATATGAAGAAGGTGCCTGTTTCTCCTTTGCCTTCCACCATGATGTAAGCTTCCTGAGGCCTCCCTAGCAATGCGGAACTGTGAGTCAATTAAACCTTTTTCCTTTATAAATTACCCAGTTTTGGATATTTGTTCAGAGCAGTGTGAGAACAAACTAATATACCCAAGCTGATGCCGAAGAGATCCATCGGTAAACAAAGTGCCCAGAAGATAACAATAATTTGTTTCTAAAATTCCAAGCTTCACTTTTGGTTTCTGGTCCAGCATGTAAGAAGCTTTAGAAATAAACACTCGGGCCTAATAACAAATAAAAGACTAAACAAACTGAAAAAGACAAACAACTCTTCTTAAACATGTCAAAGAAATGAGGTCACAGGGCAAACTGCTGCCCCCTAAATTAGAAAGACAGACAGGCAGATAGAGATAATTCCAACTTACAAAAGCAGAAACCCAGGAACAGAAACCCGTAGGAACCAGTAGTGGAGTAGGAAAACCTGAATTGTAATTGACAAATTGCTGGAGGCTTAATGTGGACAAGTAAGAGTTAAAAACTCAGGGCAACTCTGTCATGGGGCTTCCACATTTTTGTGAATTTTATTACCAGGAGCTCTACTAGGTTCTCACAGTGAATATGTAGAAAATTCCCTTTATTCTTCTGGTAGAGAAGGAATATGAAACATTTTGAAATAAGCCAAAGCATTCTGTTCTTCTTAACAATGTCTGCCCTTAACAAAAACTTTTTTTTTTTTTTTCACCAGAGCCTAACAAGCTAGGGTTGTACCAAAACCTAATCTTCTTGGATGAAAGGAAATATGCAAATCCAGCCCCCTCCAATCTACCATGTGGGAGAAGGGAAATATACAAATCCAAACCCCTCCAGTCATCCTGTGATACCTAAAAAGAGAGAAAAAAGAAAACAGAAACACTGGTGAAGTTCACAGTCCAGAGGCATATGCTTATTAAAGGATTGATACCTAATCATAGGATTATGGAATGCTTACTCTTCTCCTCCACCTTACTACTACATTACTAAAGGCGTTTTTGACACAGATCTTTTTGCCCAATACATCATATCTATCGTTCAACAAAAAATTACAAGGCATACTAGAAGATATGGGCATGGTGGCTCATGCCTGTAATCCCAACACTATGGGAGGTCAAGGCAGGTGGATTGTTTGAGTCCAGAAGTTCTAGAAGAGCGTGGGCAACATGGTGAAACTCCATCTCTCCAAAAAATACAAAAAATTAGCAGAGCATGATGGCTTGCACCTGTAATCCCAGCTGTAATCCCAGAAGGCTGATGCGGGAGGATTGCTTGTGCCAGAAAGTGCCCAGTGCAGTGAGCTGAGATCGTGACACTGCACTCCAGCCTGGGTGACAGAGTGAGAATCTATCTCAAGAAAAAATGATAAAAAAAAAAAACACATTGTGAAGAAACCAGACAAGCACCAGAAGCCCGAGTCAGATATGGCAAGAATGTTGGAATTATCAGAAAAATTAACTTTTAAAACCATGATTAATATGCTAAAGGCTTTAATGGGCAGGTAACATTCAAGAATTGATGGATAATGCTAGCAGAGAGATGAAAATTCTAAGAAAGAAAAAGAAATGCCATATATCAAAAACACTGTAACAAATGAAGAATGCCTTTGATGACCTAATTAATATACTGGACACAGCCGATGATGGAATCTATGAGCTTAAAAAAAATCATAATAGAAACTTCTCAACTTGTACAAAGAATAAAGAAAAAAAACTGAGAAAAAACTCTCCAGAACAGAATAGCCAAAAACTTTGGGAAAATGAAAAATGCATAAAACGTATGTAATGAGAATACTAGAAGGAGAGGAAAAAGAGAAAAGAACAAATGAAATATTTGAAACAATAATGACTGACAATTTTCCTCAAATTAATGGCAGACACCAAACCACAGATCCAGTAATCTCAGAGGACATTAAGCATGATAAATGCCAAAAAATACACCTAGGCATATTATATTTAAACTTGAGAAAATCAAAGATAAATAAATATCCTCAAAGGAGCAAGAGACAAAAAAAATCTATAGAGAAGCAAAAATAAGAATTACATCCCATTTCTATTCAGACACCATGCTAGCAAGAAGACAGTAGAGTGAAATAGTTAAGATGTTAACAGAAAACTCCTCTCCCAACATAGAATTCTATACCCTGCAAAATTATCTTTCGAAAGTGAAGGAAAAAAAGAATTTCTCAGATGAAAAATAAAATTGAGGAAATTTGTTGCCAGTAGACATGCCTTGCAATAAATGTTAAAAGAAGTGTTTTAGAGAGTGGAATGGTATTGGTCAGAAACCCAGATCTACAAAAAATAAGGAAGAGTATTAGAAAAGTAATAAGTAAAGGTGAAATAAAATCTTTTATTTATTTTTTATTTTTTTGCTTAACTGATCTAATGGACAACAGTTTGTTCTAAATAATAATGGCAACATAAATTTGCTTATGTATGCCTATGTATAAGTGAAATACATGACAACAATAATACAAGGAAAATGAGGGAGGAATTAGGAATATTTGTTATTATAACATACTTGTGTTATCCATGAAATGGTATGGTGTTATTTAAAAGTCAACTTGGGTTAGTTGTAAATGTATATTGCAAACACTAAGGCAATCATCAAAAATTACAAAAGGGAAATATTATAAAAAGAAATAAAATTAATATTCTAAGAAAGGAGAGAAAAGGGAATCTCATAAGACATTTAATTAAAACCAAAAAAAAGGCTGAAAATCTGTGGAAGATAAAAGAGGAAACAAAGAACAAGGGCAATAAAAAGAAAACAGTAACAATATAGTAGATATTTATCCAACCATGTCAATGATCACCTTAAACACCAGTGGTCTCAATACATCAATTTAAAGACAGACTATCAGATTGTATTGAAAAACAAGACCCAAGTATATGTTGTCTACAAGAAATCCACTTTAAATATAAAGATACATTTAGATTAAAAGTAAAGGGAAGAAGAAAGACATACCATTCTAGCACTCATTTTAAAAGTTGGAGTAGCTATATTAATTTAAGACACAGCAGACTTCAGGGCAAGGAAAGTTATTAGGGGTAAAGGGGAATTACAGAAAAATACAGGGACAGCACAAGAAAACCTGACCATCTTTAGTGTGTATGTGCCTAATGAGAGAGTCTCCAAATACCTGTGGCAAAAACTGATAGAATTGCAAGAAGAAATAGATGAATCCACTGTTATAGTAGGAGACTTTAACATTCCTATCTTAGAAAAGGACAGACCTAGCAGGCAGAAAACCAGCAAGGACATAGTTCAACTCAAAAGCACTATCAAACGAATCTATATGATTGACATCCACAGAAAAATTCACCTGACAGCAGGATCCACATTCTTCTTAAGATCACATGGAACATTCATCAAGATAGACTACACTCTGGGTCAGAAAATACCCCTTAACAATTTTAAAATTATGGAAATTATGCAATGTCTGCTTTCAGACCACAATACAATTAAACCAAAAATAAATAACAGAAAGGTAGCTGGAAAATCCCAAATACTTGGAGATTAAACAACCCAGTTCTAAAAATACATGGGTCAAAGAGGACGTATTCAGAGAAATTTTAAAAATATTTTGAAACAAATAAAAATGAAAATACAGTATGGAGATTTCTTAAAGAACTAAAAATAGAACTACCATTTGATCCAGCAATCCCACTACTTGGTATCTATGCAAAGGGAAATAAGTCATTATATGAAAAAGATGAATGTACACACACGTTTATAGAAGCACAATTTGCAATTGCAAAGATATGGAACCAACTTAAGTGTTCACTGACCAATGAATGGATAAAGAAAAGTGGTATATACACACCATGGAATACTACTCAGCCATGAAAAGGAACAAAATAATGTATTTTGCCACAACTTGGATGGAACTCGAGGCCATTATTCTCAGTAAAGTAACTCAGGAATGGAAAACCAAATATCACATGTTCTCACTTATAAGTGGGAGCTAAGTTGTGAGGATGCAAAGGTGTAAGAATAATAGAATGAACTTTGGGGACTCAGAGGGGAAGGGTGGGATGGGGATGAGGGATAAAAGACTACATATTGGGTACTGTATACACTGCTCGGGTGATGGGTACACCAAAATCCCAGAAATCACCACCAAAGAATTGATCCATGTAACCCAAAACCACCTGTACCAGAAAAACTACTAAAATAATAATAACAAAATAAAAAAAAAATACATTTTATCAGAAGTTGTAGAATGCAGCAAAAGCAGTTCTTAAAGGGAAATTTATAGCATTAAATGCATATATTAGAAAAGAAGAAAATGTTTAAATTATTAATTTAAGCTTCTACCTTAGGAAGCTAGAAAAATAAGAAAAAATCCAAAGTAGGAGAAAATAAATAATAAAAAATATTCAGTACAACATTGAAAACTAGTAGTGAGAGGTGATACCTTGCTTTGTTCCTGATCTTAGCAGGAAAACTTTGAGTTTCTCACATTAAGCATGATGTTAGCTCTAGGTAAGCAATAGATAAGGATGTTCTTTATCAAATTGAGAAGTTTTTTTCTCTATTTCTAGTTGGCTGATAATTTTTCTCAGGAATAGATGTTTGATTTTGTCAACCTGCTTTTCTGCATCTCTTGATATGATCATGTGACGTTTTCCTTTATTAGCCTATCGATGTGAAGGATTACATCCCACTTGGTCATAGTGTGTAATGACTTTTATACATTGTTGGATTTTATTTCCTAATATTTTATCAAAGATTATTGTATTTATGCTTATAAGAAATATTGGGCCTCAGTTTTCTTTTCTTGTAATGACTTTATCTGATTTTAATATTAGGCTAATGCTGTTCTCATGTAACAGGAAGTATTTCCCTTGCTTATATCTTCTGGAAGATATTGTAGAGAACTGGTATAATTTCTTTCTTTTATGTTTTATAGAATTCACTGCTAAACTCATCTGGGCCTGGCACCTTCTGTTTTTTGTAGGTAATTACTTGTTTATTTGACTTTTTAACAGATATAGGCCTATTCTGATTTTATTTATTTTATTTCATTTTGTTTTGTTTTGTTTTACTTTAAGCTCCAGGATGCAAGTGCAGAATGCGTAGGTTTGTTCAATGTTGTACTGAAAGCCCTACCTAATCTAATAAGGCAAGAAAATGAAATAAATATAGATAGATAGGGAATAAAAAATAAAACTTTTTTGCAGGTGATATGATCATCCGTGTAGAAAAATCTGACTGCTTTCCTATATAACAGCAATTAACAAGTGGAATTTGAGATTAAAAATACATTACTGTTTACATTGGCATCCCCAAAATAAAATACTTAGGTATAAATCTTTAAAAACATGTACAAGATCCTTATAGAGGCACTACAGAACTCTGATAAAATATATAAAAGAAGAACTAAATAAAGAGCTATTCCAGATTCAAGGATAGGAAGATTCAATATGTTCGAGATGTCAGTTCTTTCCAATTTGATCTATGTATTCAACACAATCCAAAATCAAAAATCATAGCAAGTTGTTTAGTGGCTATCAACAGACTAATTCTAAAATGTATGTGGAGAAGAACAAAATCAGAGGACTGATACTACTGGATTTCAAAATTTAATATAAAGATATCAATGTGGTATTGGTGAAAGAATAAATGAACAAACTAATGAAATAGAATAGAGATTTCAGAAATAGACCTATATAAATGTAGTCTACTGATCTTTAATAAAGGCGCAAAGGCAATACACTGGAGCAAAGACAGTCTTTTCAAGAAATGGTGCTAGAACAACTGGACATCCACATGCAAAAATCATGAATCTAGACACAGACCTTATACCTTTCAAAAAATTAACACAAAGTGTATCATTAAAATTAAAAATAAAAAACAATAAAACTCTCAGAAGACAATATAGGAGAAAACCTTTATGACCTTGGATATGGCGATGACTTTAGATACAACACCATATGTGCAAACCAAGAAATCAATAATTGAGAAGTTGGACTTCATTAAAATAAAAACCTTCTGCTCTGTGAAAGACAATGTTAAGAGAGTGGGAAGATAAGCTGAGGATTGGGAAAAATATTTATAAAAGGCACATCTGATAAAGTACTATTGTCCAAAATATACTGAGAATCTTTAAAACTCAACAATAAGGACATTTTTAAAAACCTGATTAAAAAGTAAGCAAAATACCTGAACAGATATCTCACCAAAGAAGATATATAGATAGTAAGTAAGCATATAAAAGGGCATTCAACATCATATGTCATTAGAGAATTGCAAATTAAAATAACAGTGAGTTATTACTGCATATCTATTAGAGTAGCCAAAATCCCAAACACTGACAACACCAAATGCTGGTCAGGATGTGGACAACAGGAACCCTTACTCATTGCTGGTGAGAATGCAAAACCGTACAACCCCTTTGGAAGGCAGTTTGGTGGTTTCTTACAAAACTAATCGTCCTCTTACCATATGATCCAGCAATTACACTCCTTGGTACTTACCTAAGGGAAATGAAAACTTAAGTCCTCACAAAAATTTGCACACTGATGTTTACAGCAGCTTTATTCATAATTACCAAAACTTGGAAGTAACCAAGATTAATAAGGGTGACTCAATTAATAAACTGGGGTACATCCAGTTATGTATTTACTGGATGTAATGTAATACTATTCATCACTAAAAGAAATGAGCAATGAAGCCATGAAAACACATAAAGGAAACTTAAATGCATATTACAAAGTGCAAGAAGTCAATCTAAAAAGGTTATTACTGTATAGTTCTAACTATATGACCTTCTGGAAAAGGCAAAAGTATAGAGAAAGCAGAAAGATCAGTGATTGCCAGGAGGTAGAGGAAAGGGAGGGATGAAAAGGCAGAGCACAGAGGATTTTTGGGCAGTGAAACTATTCTGTACAATAGTACAACAATAGATACATGCTATTATACATTTATCAAAACACATAGAATATACAACAGCAAGAGTGAATCCTAATGTCAACCATGGACTTTGGATGATAATAATGCATCAATGTAGGTTCATCCATCATAAAAAATATACCACTGTAGTGCAGAATGTTGGCAATGGGGGAGTTTGTAGGGGGCGAGGGGGGTCAGGGAACATATGAGATCTCTCTGTACTTTCTGCTTAATTTTGTTATGAGCCTAAAACTGCTCTAATAATAAAATATATTAATGTAAAAAAAACCAACTTCAGTAAAATATTTCTTAAATTCCCAGTTTTAATCTTTCTATACCTTTCCCATATGTTAGAAAAAAAGAAAATCCAGGCAATCGAAAGCCTTTTTCTAGGTAGACATTATGACATTAGTGCTTTTAACCTGCTTCTCACATGGGGCTATTTATTAAATTGCTACCCAGTATGCTTCAGATTAGTTGTAACCTTAGCAGAACTGTGCACATGAAAGATTCATGTCTTGGGCACTAATCCAAGAAGGTCATTCACCACAACCTCAGATGTAGCAGTTGCCAGAAGATTTATTTTCAGCCTCCTCACACAATGATAATCAGCCTTTATGTTTTCAATGAGTGGTTTGCAATGCCTGTGAACTTTTCTATAACCCAAAGTCCAGAAGATTAATCAGATTGTGTTTAGCTAGACCAAAGAGAATCTGTAAGTGGAAATAATTCTGTTAAAGCCAAAGCTCCCCAAAGATATTAACAACATCTATGCATTTGCTGCCTTGTAAACAGTATATTTATTAAAGGTTTTTCATGAACATTCTTCCCGGCATGTCCTGGGATTGTTATAACTGTATTTGAATTAATTTATGTTCTTTCATTTATTTTAAGTCTACAAGTATTAAGTTCCAACTGGAAAAAACTCTCCTTTTGGATTTACATAGTTGATTCTCATTAATCTATGAGGGGATCATCCCAGACATTAGGTGCATGAACTAAAGACTGGTTTCAGCAATCGACACTGAGTATCCTGATTTGGAAAATGAACCTGGGCAGAGAGAGAAAACACGGGAAAGTACAACCCATGTAAGTTAAAACCAAATTCTGGGTTTTAGGATATTAGATAAGCAGGATGTTAGATAAAGATAAGTACAGTCCCAGGACCTGGGTAGGATGTCAATTGACAAATGTACTAGTTTGAATGAAATAGGGATTTGAAGCCAGGGAGATAAACCACATATTATATTTTTCAAATTTGCATTAATTCATTTGTAGCAAGACCATTTTTTAAAATCACATAAAGAAGCTCATGAGACATCCTTGTGGAGCCCTAGGAAACCAGAAACATCTTCTAAAACAAGAATCAGGAACACAAGGTGGCCAAAACAAGAAGTCAATACAGCACAAAATGTGGAGTACAGTTGGTCAGTATGGGATTTATCAAGCACAAACTTCTAGGTTCCTTGCAATGAGAGTTTCATATAGAGGTAACAATATAATTTTCAGGTGACAGCCCAGAACTTCTTTATAAAAGAATCCATTTTTTAGTGGTCAGAGTGGATTGAGTCTTCCGTAAAACTGGCTTATTATGTGATCTTTTTACGTAGAATCATGCTATATAACCAGGGTACTTGGGGGGGGGAGGGGGGTGCTATTGACCAGTAGATTCTATGAACCTCTGTTTCCTTTCCTGTCAAAGACTGACCACTAGTTTGAGTTGACAGCTAAGTACTTGGGGGGATCAGTAAGTTGCTTTGCCTTCATACATCCATAATCCACATGTATCGACAAAGTCCCTTTATCTATACTTGAAAGGAATTGATCTCATCGCCCGACACATGGTTAAGGAGTTAGTCAATCGATTCTCCTGTCGTTTACATTTTGGCATAAAAATCACAGGAAGACCCCCCCCATACACACACACACACAATGAAATAAAACAACACAAAGACATGCTTGTAAATTAATCACTCAATTTAAATATTATTTTGAGCCAAACATAATTCCACCCAGCAATATGGGACAAAATATTTGAGTAATAGTGACATAAAATAAAATAATCAAAAAAGAAAACAAATAACACTTTCATAACCAGCCACTTGGTAGTTGAAGTAGGTATTACTATCTCCATTATTCAGATGGGAAAGCTGAGGCTCAGGGAGGAGAACTATAACTAAGGATGCAAAGACAGCACTAGAAGCAAGGTCCATCTTAATCATAACCCAATTCTGTTCCAGCTACATCTTAGCTTGCAGGGGAGAACTGAAACTAAAGAAGCAATTTACAAGCAGAATCTAGACTCTTAAGAGTTTATAGTCAACATTATATTCTTAAGGTTTTTGAGGGCTTGGATGTACAACAAGTCAGGGAACAACACTGATCTTGATCCCTGAGGCCCTCTTAAAGGTACCTCATGCCTAGTAAATTTATTTTCTTTCATTTAGAAAAAAAAAAAATGCTGGTGGTGTGTCAGGGATGACCAGAGCAACAATCAAAGATAAGACCAGGGAAGGAACCCTCCTTTGCTGACTAGCTTCAGAATACTACAGACACGGTGATTATTGGAGTTTGCTATCTATGATGCCAGCTATCTCTCAGCTTGCAAATAATCCATGTTTTCTGGGTCATAGATAGCAAATAGGTTTCAATTCACATGCCAAATCTTGTCAATTGGTAGTGGCCATTTGCAGTGCTATATCAAGAATGATTCTAAGGTTGATTCTAGATAATAAGAAAGAATACTGTGATCTATTTAAAACCATTTCCATGGATCCAGGAATGGGGAGGGACAGCACCTGGGCCAAGCATTTGCAACTCTTGAGTTGGCATGAGTCTATGCAAGAAGATCGCATAATAAGGCAGTCTTACAGAAGACTCAATCCACTCAGACCATTAGGCTGTACTGGAAATGGATCCTTTTAGAAAGAAATTTTGGGCTGTCACCTTAAAATTGTATCTTCACCTCTAGGTGAAGCTCTCTTTGCAAGGAACCTACAAGTATGTGCTTGATAAATCCCATACTGACCAACTGTACTCCATATTTTGTGCTTTCTTGACTTCTTATTTTGGCCTTCTTATATTCTTAATTCTTGTTTTAGGGGACGTTTGTTTTTCTATAAATTTCTTCTCCTCAGCTCCACACGAAGATCCATCCTCTTTCTGCTTATCATGCCCATAAGGAAAAAAAGATTTTCAGAGTGCTGGGCTGCTGCTTTGGATCCAATATGTTATTTAAACTTTGGAGTCAATTTTGTTAGTCAAATATCTATCCATTATTCTGGTTACTGTACTGTGAGTTGGTATTGTTTTTCTCTTCTCAAATTATTTTCTAGACACGAGGCTGTAAAGAGTGTTCTCAAGCAGCTCTGTTTAGTTACTCTTGTGATACAACTTCCTTGCAGATTAATTGACTTAGTCTTTTTTGGTGGAGGGTTGTCTTCTATCAGTTACTAGCTGTGTGACCTTAGGAAAATGAATTCACCTCTCTAAGCCTCAGCTTTTTCATCTAAAAATCAGAACCCCCACACATAATGAAATAAAACAATAAGAAGGCATGCTTGTAAATTAATCACTCAATTTAAATATTGTTTTGAGCCAAAAATAATCACATCCAGCAATGTGAGACAAAATATTTGAGTAACAGTGACACAGAATAAAATAATCAAAAAAGGAAATAAACAGCTTAACACTTTCACAACAAGCCACTTGGTAGTTAAGGTAGGTATTAGTATCTCTATTGTTCAAGTGAGGAAGCTGAGGTTCAGGGGAGGATAACTATAACTAAGGATGCGAAGACAGCACTAGAAGCCAGGTCCTTAGAGTTTGCTATCTATGATGCCAGCTATCTCTCATCTTGCAAACAATCCATGTATTCTGGGTCATAGATAGCAAATAGATTTCATTTCACATACCAAATCTTGTCAATTGGTAGTGGCCATCTGCAGTGCTTCATACCTCTTTCACAGGGTTGTTGAAAGGATTAAATAAGAGAGTACCTAGAAAGTACTTAGAAGCATGCCTGTTTTATAGTAGTCACTCTATAAATGTTAATTTTTGCTTTTCTATTTCTTAGAAATAATATTTTTCACTTTAATTATTGATTGGACAGCTAAACACCTGACGATTTTCACTCAGATTTGTTATTTTCAGAGATAGAGATTATTAAAATACTTCATAAATAACAAACCTTATAAAAATATTGTTAGTAATAAAATTATTAAAATATTATTACCAAATTGGATAAAATTGATTCTCAGATTGATCTATCTGTTTCTTTAATGGTTTTCTGGTCTAAACTGTCTCTTTATTCTATGCATTAACTGCTTTACATATTTCCCTCAATTCAGTTATGTTCAACCACTAAAGAGTTCCAATGCATCCAGCAATTCTGCTAGGCACTGTTGTGGATAGCACACAAATACAAGACCAAGTTCCTTATTACAGAGCTTATGGAGTAGAAGTCAAAATCAGACTCAAACACAAGTATAGTAAATGTTTCAGTGACATAAAATACTGTATCATTTACATTGTCCACAAATCCCCAAATACCAAGGAACCAGAACACTTTTCTTTTCGTAAAAGTTCATGATAATTCAGAAGGCACTTCATGAGCTGTAAATGCACTGGGATCATTAATATGCATATAGATTAACATTTGCCAGGACTAGAGAAAAATTCTCTTTATTTAGATTCTCCAGCATGAATTCTGGGTAACTAAAACCTTACATTTGTACAAATTATCCTATTTTTTAGTGTTTTCACATATATTCTCACAATTTTTCTTTATGGTAGCCTATTGTGAAGTAGGTGGAATAGGTGTCAACAATCTTGACAAATCCAGTTTTAGTCAATAAACTCTAATGAATGCTTACTACATGCCAGTTACTTTGCCAGTGATCTAAAAATACAACAGAACCCTTGTTCTCATAAATTCATTTAGATCACTAACACATGTACAGCTGTTGATAATGCTAGTATGGCACTTAACACATTATAATAAAAAATATAACAGGAATACAAAAAGGGAAGTTTTAATCCAACCTGGATTTTTAAAAAAGTGAAAGCTTTACAAGAGTGGTGGAACTTTAACTGGGTCCTGATGCATACATGGTTTTTACCTGGCAGAAAAAAAGGAAGGGTATACTAGGCAGAAAGATGAGCATAAGCAAAGAATGTAAGATGTAGGTAAGTATGATGAAATCTGGGGCGGGTGAACAATTCTGTGTGCTCTATGTGGCCAGACATATGATATGTGGCTATCAGTAATGGGACATAAAGCTAGAAAAATAAACTTGGGTTGAATTGGGAAGGGCTTTCAATGGTCTGCTGAAGAGCCCATAATGACTACTGCTACTTTTAGCACTTCCTATGTGCCAAGTAATGTGCTACCTGCTTTAAGTATGCATTCTCATTTTTCTCCTCACAAAGACTGCATGAAATCAGTATTGTTTTAATTCCATTTAAATTTGGCCCAGGACCTAAGTGACAGAGCCAGGATATAAATCAGGTCTGTTTGGTGCCACAGCCCATGGTCTTAATCCCGCTGTGCACTGCCTAACATATTACGTGTCTGTTGGCAGGGCTCGCTTATCCTCCTGTTGTGTCCCAGGAATATTTTCACCTTATTTCTCCTCTTTCAGCTCCCTCCTTTAACTCTTTTATAGTAAAACATCTCTTGACACAACAAAATGAGTTAGAAGGAGGGGCTGGTGACTACTTCCACCAATTCCAACTGGAAGGCTATTTTGGGGAACATTAAGAATTAGCTGTTCCTCAAGCCTTGGTACTTTCAGGCCCTACCTGAGGTAAATACACCTGTGCTTGGTTCGTTAGTGCAACCTACTAACTGTTTCACTGTCAAAATGCCCCTACCTATTCCATAGTCATTGGATGAATTATCTGAAGTTATCTGGACTTCTCTGGAGAAGAAGATATAACAGGGTTAATCCAATTCTAAACCCCTCTTAGAATTTTAGGAGATTCATCAAGAATGTCAGAAGAAAAAAAAAGTCACAGCCACCCACCCACTCTCCTAATGACAGCTTAGATCTTCTCAGAGAAGAAATTTCCCATTTCTGGGTGTGAATGTAATTTTCTCTGCTTTGGAGTCCTACCCTGTAATCTAGGGAAGCTGACATTTTCCATTCTGTAATAGGGTAAGGACATTGGTTTGATGATTTTGCTTTGCCAGAAGCTCTTTTTCTTTCATGGCATATGGTAGCCCTGGCTGCATCTGTTCTGATTGCCAAGAGCTTCACCATTTTCTAGGGAGTCTTTACAAAGACAATAGTTCAAAAACCATAAATCCATCCCCTCTATTGTTAAACGAGTCTTAGCCCCCTTACCATTTCTGTGAGGGTATGCTTGTCACCTGATTGGGGCCACACCTGTCACCCAATTAGGGTTAGGGTCAGATTTATATATATATATATATATATGTGTGTGTGTGTGTGTGTGTGTGTGTTTGTGTGTGTGTGTGCGTGTGTGTGTGTGTGTGTGTGTGTGTGTGTATCTTATGTGAATTTTTTTTGCCATTCCAAGTATCTCTCATGTTTTCTTTCTTACTTGGTCTGTGAGGTAGGCAAAATAAATACCATTGTCCTTCAATATATGAGGAAATTCAAATGTAACAAAATTAGTACCTTTTAAAGGGTAATCCAATTTGAAGTGGAAGCAAAATTAGAACGGAGGTCTCCTACTCTCAGCATTGTGGAGACTCTACTATATCACTTTGCTTAAATAAGGCAAAAACGAGTTTCCCCCACTTCCCTACATACTCCAGTATTTGCATGCTAATTTTTTCCTTCATGACTTAAGAGCCTCTGAAGCTCTTAATGTTCTGGTTGAGGATCTGTAGCCACCTAGAACTGACCAGATATTTGGAGAGGCCCTGGGAAGACCTGCTCCAGATTCAGGGTGCCAGCTGAGTGTACAATCTCAGTGTTATTAGGCTAAGTTTTGTTAGGTCTCTTCTGTGTCATAGTAATCAATAATACCAAACATTCATCCATTGTTTTCTATGTACCAAGAAGAGTGCTGTGTGCTTTATAGGGATTGTCTTGTTTACTTCTAACAACCCCATGGAGTAGGTACTATTTTTTAATCTTAATTTTTCAAGCTCTTAACCACTCAAATTTGCTTCCACCCCAAAACTGCAATACTAGAGACCTTCTAAAGAGTTTAATGACAGAGACTAGTATTGAGGAGTTGATTTGTCATTTGTGTTTCCTTCCCTAAATCTATGTCCGATGTCTATTTTTCACAGCTTTTGGAGATATGTCACACCACATAATTCAGCCGTTTGACGTGTATAATTCAATGTTTTTAGTACATTCACAAACTTGTGTTACAATCACAACAATCAATTTTATTTTATTTGTTTATTTGTGTTTTTGAGACAGAGTCTCGCTCTGTGGTCCAGGCTGGACTGCAATGGTAAGATCTCAGCTCACTGCAACCTCCACCTCCTGGGTTCAAGTGATCATCATCCTCAGCCTCCTGAGTAGCTGGGACTACAGACACACACCACCATGCCCAGCTAATTTTTGCATTTTTAGTAGAGACGGCGTTTAACCATGTTAACCAGGCTGGTCTCAATCTCCTGGCCTCAAGTGATCTTCCCTTCTTGGCCTCCTAAAGTGCTGGGATTACAGGCATGAGCCACCACAATCAATTTTAGAACATTTTTGTCACTCCCTAAAGAACCGATCTCTATTTTGATGGTGTTTTGATTTGCTTGGTTTTATTATTGTGAAGAGTTGGAACTGGCTTGGTCCCAAATCTTTTCTAGTCAAAGATCTAGAGCAGCGATCACAGACTCAAATGGTGCAGGGGTCAAGTAGATAACACCAAAGAGTGACCAGTCATCAAATCTGAAATAGACCATGGCAAATCAGGAGTCTGCCCTTTGAAAGGGAGTCCCTGCTACTGAGCCATGTTGGAATGCAGTCCCAATTGCCTTTTTAAAAATAAGCCAGAAATACAGGCTTTTATAAGAAATTCCCTGGATTTTTTGGGTGACAGCAACTGAATTTCTTCAAAAACAAGAAAACTATGTGGGGTAAGCAAATAATGCCTGTGGAATGGATTCAAAAGTTGGGTCACTAGTATGTGACCCTTGCACTGAAGAAACAAGGAAACTCTCTAAGTTTTTTTGGACATTATCCTCCCCTACCACTTGCCCATCTACCTAACTGGAATTTAAGTTATCTGCCCTTAGGGCTTTGATTTGAGTATGGTTTTGCCCCAGTATAAGAGCATGGAGTAGGTAGCTTCTTGAGGGGCACAATACCTCTCTCTTCATGCTGATTCATCTTCAATCTGTTCCCGCTTCTGAAAACAGATCTGAATGATATGTCCCTCATAACTTTCAAGAGAGACTGCACCTAGCAGATTTATCCTACTGGACACCAAAGCCTGAAGCCTAGACTCAAGATGTCCCATCTGAAGCAAAGTGAGTCAAGCTCTTTCGGTCTCTAATTATATCCATAACATCAAGATTGATGATGCCACAGAGCATCCATCACTGATTTGCCACACAGCATCCATCACTGATACATACCCTCCTCCTTTGGATTACATTGTCTGCCAGGTGCTATGGCTTGCCTTTCATCATTAGGACAAATTCTAAGGGCTGTATTTGTATGAAGAATTACCTTAAAGATTTTGTTAAGAATTTGAAATGATATGCACCAAATCTCTTGGATACTGTGTGGCCCCTGGCAGGTGCTCATTACAAAACACAGGTACTGATTATTGTTCCTCTGGTGTTTGAGAGGAAACAAAGATTCCTGGGGAGAGAAAAAATAGCAGCACTTGACAAGTTCACCTTGCCAACAATAGAAATTCAAGGTTTTTGAAATACTGCAGCCTATCTGCAGAAATAAATAGACATAGCCTTCCTCAACCGAGGCCTTGCCTGATCTCTATATCTCTTTGTCCTAGTGTATATGAGAATGCAAGGCTCCAATTAGAATACTATCCAGTGTTATGGATGTTTGCATTGCTGAGCCAATCAAGTAGAAAAAAACATTAGTCTTGAACTAAACTCAGCACAACCACTGCATTCTCCCGGCAAGTCACATAAAAGTGCTGTTGCTGCAGGTGCGTGTCTCACAGGCATTGACTCTAGGTAATGAAAACCACAATTTTAAACAACATGGTAACTGTTTTTCCACTATGATGCATGGGTTGAAATTACTAAGAAGGAGTGTGAGTTACATTGTGTTCCCCAGAAAGCTATGTTGAAGTCCTAACTCCCGGTAGCTGTAAACTGATTTGGAAATACAGTCTTTACAGATGCAATTAAGTTGAGATCATACTGGAGTAGGGTGGGTCCTTAGTCCAATATGATAGGTATCCTTATAAAACCAGAAGAGACATATACACAGCAGTTACACGAAGACACAGTCGCATAGAGGAAAGGTGGTCATGCAATGAGGGAGGGAGATATTGGAGTTATGCAGCTACAAACTAAGAAATGCCAAAGATTGCTAGTAACAACTCGAAGCTAGGAAAGGGAGCCCGACTCTGTCAACACCTTGATTTCAGACTTTTGGCCTCCAGAACCGTGAGACAATAAATTTCTGTTGTTTTAAGCTGCACAGTTTGTTGTGCTTTGTTACAACGGTCCTAGGAAACTAATACAGGATGTATAATAGAAGCAGCATGCCCTTGGAAGTCAGACAAATCTGGGTACAAATCCTGGTTCTGTCAGTTTCTAACTGTGGCCTTGGGCATATTATTTAACATCTCAATTTTTCATTAATAAAATACAAATAATATCAGTTATCCCACAGGGTTATTATGAGCATTAAATAAAATCTTTAATAAAAAGTGTCTATCACATAAGAGTGGAGTTTTTTTCAACTGTCATAAACATACATTTCTGGAAAGCAATTTGGTTTAAAAATCCACAATAGCTTCATACATGCATACCCTATGATCCAGTAATTTCTAAGGTATATACACAATAGTAATTTCTAATGTATACAACCACGTCTAAGTATATATCCAACAGGAATACATACACTGCAGTGTTCACAGCACCATCATTCACGATTGTAAAAAAATGTTATATATCCATTAACAGTAAAATAAATAAATAAATTATGGTACATTCACACAACAAAATAGCCATTAAAAATGAATTGATCTGTAAGTATATACAACAAAGAGGATAAATATCTCAAACAATTTTGAATGAAAGAAGCCAGAAACAAAACAACAACCTGCTCTATGATTTAAAACACATATAAAATTAAAAATCAGGCAAAAGTAATATATACTGTTAGAAGTCCTGAGGAAGAAGTAATGGAGAGGGGCATGAGTGAAGCTTCTGTTTCTAGATATGGTGGTTGATTATATTGTGTTCGTTTTGAAAATTTTTCAAGCTATACACTTATATGTGCATTTCTTTTCATGTACATTTTATTTCAATAAAAAGTTAAAAAAATTTGTACCATTTGACCTAGTAATTTCATATCTAAAACTATGACCTAAGGGAAAATAAAATGTACATCTGAGAATAGCATGATGATATATATATATATATAACAGCTAATGCAGAAAAAACTATGCAAATATCCAACAGGAGAGGCATGGTATAATTATTTGTTATATGCACATATAATGGAATATTAGATGTGGAAAGGGTTTTATATCTATCCTTCAACAAGAAACTTTTATTTCTTTGAACAACTCTCACAGGCTCTTAAGAGACGTTACAGTTAGGCCAAACCTGTTACATTGTGCCTCTGTATTTTTCACTTATAAAAAAGGAAAGTGACTTGCCTAAGCAGTATGTCTGTTCAAGTCACCTTCTCTTCCTGTCAAATGCAGAAGAAAAATGAGAGTGAGAAGAATTAGGATTGGGCCACACACTGGGTTTGAAGAACAACAGAACATCAGTCATCTGTTAGATGACAAGGATTTCACCTTACATAGGATATTCAATCAATAGTACTGGAGCAGCTGGCTACACATTTCCAATAGAAAAAAAGGTAGATTACGATTTTACTTCTTAGACCAAAATAATGTCCAGATGGACCAAAGGGAGTAATTGTAAAAGCAATACAAGAGAACATAAGAGCCTTTTCAAAAAGTAATTTTGAAATGGAAAGGCCTTTCTAAACAAGACTTAACCCTCTGAAGCCCTAAAGGGAAAAGACTACACAAAGTGTCAAATTGATTCATGAACAAAGTAATGCTATGGAAAATAATTTGTAGACAAAAAGATGAGAAAAAAGTTTTCAAAACATGACAAAGAAAAAATTTTCTTAATACAGAAAAATGCTTTACAAATCTGAAGAAAACAACCATAACCCAACAACAGCAACAAAAAAAGTGGGGAAGGGAAATGAACAAGCAGTTCACAGAAAAATATAAATGGTACCTGAAAAGAGCTAACCTTACATATAACTGTTACCAATTATTGAGTTCCTACTATGTGCCAAATAATGAAATTTAAATTCTTGCTTATTACTCAAACAATACTATGAGGTAGTTACTATTTTTTAACTAAATTTTAAATTTTTGTGGGTACATAATAGGTATATATATTTATGGGGTTCATGAAACACTTTGATACAGGCATGCAATATGTAGCGATCACATCAGGGTAAATGGGATATCTATCACCTTGTCAAGCATTTATCTTTTGTGTTACAAACAATCCAATTCTACTCTTTTAGTTATTTAAATATGTGCAATTAAACTTTTTTTATTATACTCACCCTGTTGTGCTACGAAACACTAGATCTTAGTAACTCTAATTTTTTCTACCCAGTATCCATTCTCACTTTCTCCCCACCTGTCCACTATCCTTCCCAGCCTCTTGTCACCATCCTTCTACCCTCTATCCCCATGAGTTCATTTGTTTTAATTTTTAGCTCCCCAAAATAAGTGAGAACATGCAAATTTTATCTTTCTGTGCCTGACTTATTTTACTTAACATAATGAGCTCCAGTTCCATCTATGTGGTTACAAATAAAATCTCATTCCTTTTTAAGCTGAATAGTATTCCACTTGTATATGTACCATATTTTCTTTACCCAATCATCTGTTGATGGACACTTAGATTGTTTTCAAGTCTTGGCTATTGTAAATAGTGCAGCAATAAACATTGGAGTGCAGATCTCTCCTCAGTATACTGATTTCCTTTCTTTGGGGTATATATCTAGCAGTGGAATTGGTAGATCATATGATAGCTCAATTTTCAGATTTTTGAGGAACTTCCAAACTGTTCTCCATAGAGGTTGTATTGATTTACATCCCCACCAACAGGTGCATGGGTTCTCTTTTCTCCACATCCGTGCTAGCAGTTGCTATTTCCTCTCTTTTGGATATAAGCCATTTTAACTGGGGTGAGATGATATCTCATCATAGTTTTGATTTGCATTTCTCTGATGGTCAATGATATTGAGCATCTTTTCATATGCCTGTTTGCCATTTGCATGTCTTCCTTTGAGAAATGTCTATTCAAACCTTTTGCCCATTTTTATATGATTATTTATACTTTTTCATATTGAGTTGTTTGAGCTTCTTATATATTCTAGTTATTAATCCCTTGTCAGATGGATAGTTTATATGTATTTTCTCCCATTGTGTGAGTTGTCTCTTCACTTTGTTGATTATTTCCTCTACTGTGCAGAAGCTTTGTAACTTACTGTGGTACCATTTAAAGATGTGGTACCATCTTTGCTTTGGTTACCTGTGTTCATGGAGTATTACTCAAAATATATTTCCCCCACCCAGTGTCTTGAAGAGTCTCCTCAAGATTTTCCTTTCATAGTTTGATAGTTTGAGGTCTTAGATTTAAGTCTTAAATCCACTTTGATTTTGTGTTTGTATTTGGTGAGAGATAGAGGTCTAGTTTCCTTCCACTGCATATGGATATCCAGTTTTCCCACCACCATTTATTGAAGACACTGACCTTTCCTTAATGTATGTTCTTGGCACCTTTGTTTAAAATGAGTTTAATGTACACGTATGAATTTGTTTCTGACTTTTCTACTCTGCTCAGTTGGTCAAGGTGTCTGTTGTTATGCCGGTACCATGCTGTTTTGGTTAATATAGCTTTGTAGTATAATTTGAAGTCAGGTAATGTGATTCCTCCAGTTCTGTTCTTTTTGCTCATGATGTCTTTGGATATTCTGGGTCTTTTGCATTTTTATGTAAATTTGACAGTTGTTATTTCCATTTCTGTGAAGAATATCATTGGTATTTTAATAGATATTCCATTGAATTTATAGATTGCTTTGGGTATTATGGACATTTTAACAATATAGACTCTTCCAATCCATAAACATAAAATATATTTCTATTTCTTTGTGTGTCCTCTTCATTTTTTTCATGAGTATTTTATAGTTTTCATTGCAAGGATCTTTCACTACTTTAGTTATGTTGATTCCCAGTATTTAATTTTGTTTCTAGCTATTGTAAATGGCATTACTTTCTTATTTCTTTTTCAGATTGTTCACTGTTGGCATATAGAAATGCTACTGATTTTTGTATGTTGATTTTGTATCTTGCAACCTTACTGAATTTGTTGATAAATTCTAATAGTTTCTTGGTGGAATCTTCAGGTTTTTACAAATAGAAGATCATATCATCTGCAAATGAAGATAATTTGGTTTCTTCCTTTCCAATTTAGATGCCCTTTATTTCTTTGTCTTGTTTAATTGTACTAGCTAGGAGTTCAAGTACTATATTGAATACTAGTGTTGACAGTGGGCATCCTTATCATTTTCTAGTTCTCAGAAGAAAGGTTTTCAGATTTTCCCCATTTAGTTGGATGCTAACTGTGTTTCCATCACATATGTCTTTTATTATGTTGAGGTATATTCCTTCTACACCGTTTATTGAGGGTTTTTATTGTGGAGAGATATTGTATTTTATCATATGCTTTCTAAGTATCAATTGAAAAGATAATATGGTATTTGTCCTTCATTCTCTTGATATGATGTATCACACTGATTGATTTGCATATGTTGAACCATCCTTGTGTCCCTGAGATAAACCCTTGGTCATTCCGAATGATCACTTTAATGTATTATGGAATTTAATTTGCTAGTATTTTGATAAGGATTTCTGCATCAATGTTCATCAGGGATATTGGCATATAGTTTCCTTTCTTTGATGTGTCTTTGTCTGGTTTTGTTATCAGTGTAATACTGGCCTCATAGAATGAGTTATGAAGGATTCCATCCTCCTCAATTTTTTGGAATAGTTTAATTAGGATTGGTATAAGTCTTTTAAATGTTTGGTAAAATTCAATGAGAATCCATCAGTTCTCTGGCTTCTGTTTGCTAGCAGACTTTTTATTACAGCTTTGATGTTGTTCCTTGCTATTGTTCTGTTCCCATTTTGGATTTCGTCATGGTTCAATCTTGGTAGGTTGTATGTGTCTAGGAATTTATTTATTTATTTATTCTAAGTTTCTAGTTTATTGGCATATAGTAGCTTCCAGTGATCCTTTGTATTTCGGCAGTATCAGTTGTAATCTCTCCATTTTCATCATTGATTTTATTTATTTGAGTCCTCTCTCTTCTTTTCTTTTTCATTCTGGTTCAAGTTTTGTTGATTTTGCCTATTCTTTCAAAAAACCAACTTTTCATTTTGTTTATCTTCTGTGTTCTGTGTTTTAATTTTATTTATTTCTGCTCTGATCTTTATTTATTTTGTTCTACTAATATTGATTTTTGTTTGCCCTCGCATTTCTCATTCTTTAAGATACGTCACTACGTTGTTTATTTGAAGTTTTTCTTACTTTTTGATGTAGGCACTTCTAGCTATAAACTTTCTTGTTAGTACTACTTTCGCTGCATCCCACAGGTTTTGATATATTGTGTTTCCACTATCATTTGTTTCAATAAATTTTTAAATTTCCTTGTTTATTCCTTCATACACCAACTTGTCATTCCAGAGCATATTGTTTAATTTCCAAGTGTTTTTATAGTTTCCAAAATTCCTCTTGTTATTGATTCCTCATTTTATTCACTTTTGTTCAGAGAAGATACTTGATAAAATTTAATTTTTTTTAAATTTAAGACTAGTTATGTGAAGTAACATATAGTCTGTCCTTGAGAAGATCTATGTGATGAGGAGAATAATGTGTATTCTGCAGCCAATGGATGAAATGTTCTATAAATATCTATTAGGTCCACTCAGTCTATAGCACAGATTAAGTTCAATGTTTCTTTATTGATTTTCTATCTGGATAAGCTATCCAATGCTGAAAGTGGGTTGTTGAATTCCACAGAAATTATTGTACTGGGGTCTATCTCTCTCTAGTTTAATAATTTTTGCTTCATATTTATATATCTATGTACTCCAGTGTTGGGTGCATATACAGTAACAATTGTTATATCATCTTGCTGAATTGATCCCTTTATCACTATATAACCTTCCTTGTCTCTTTTTATAGATTTTTTTTTTGTCCTAAAGTCTATTTTGTCTGATATAACTACAGCTACTCCTGATTTTTAAAATTTCTATTTGCATGGAATATCTTTTGCCATTCCTTTATGTTTAATCTACATGTGTCTTTACGAGTACAGCGTAATTCTTGTAGACGATGCATTGCTGAGTCTTGCTTTTTTTTAAAATTCATTCATCCACTTTATGTCTTTTGATTGGAGGTTTTAGTCCATTTACATTCAATGTTATTATTGATAAGTAAGAACTTACACTTGCTATTTTGTCATTTGTTTTCTTGTGGTTTGGATCTTCTCTTCCTTCTTCCCTTCTTTCCTGTATTCTTTTTAGTGAAGATGGTTTTCCCTGGTGGTATGTTTTAATTTATTGCTTTTATTTTTTTTTTTTTCAAGATGGAGCCTCACTCTGTCGCCCAGGCTGGAGTGCAGTGGTGCAATCTCAGTTCACTGCAACCTCCGCCTCCCAAGTTCAAGTGATTTTCCTGCCTCAGCCTCCTGAGTAGCTGGGATTACAGGTGCTCACCACCATACCCAGCTAATTTTTTGTATTTTTAGTAGAGACAGGGTTTCACCATGTTGATCAGGCTGGTCTTGAACTCCTAACTTCATGATCTGCCCAATTCAGCCTCCCAAAATGCTGGGGATTACAGGCATGAGCCACCGCACCCGACCCTATTGCTTTCAGTTTTTGAGTCTGCATTGTATGTTTTTTGATATGAGATTACCATGAGGCTTGCAAATAACACCTTATAACCCATTTTTTTAAACTGATGCCAACTTAACACTGAATAAATACACAAAGCAAAAAACAAAACTAATAAAAACTCTACACCTTAACTTTGTCTCCAAGCTTTTTAACTTTTGGTTGTTTCTATTTGTTTTTATTGTACTGCTTATGTCTTAAAAAGTTGTAGTTACTATTTTGATTGTTCCCTGGTTTGGTCTTTCTACTTAGTGGTAGTTTACACACCACAGATACAGTATTATAATATTCTGTGTTTCTCTGTGCACTTACAATTAACAGTCAGTTTTATACGTTCAGACAATTGCTTCTTGCTCATTATCATCCTTTTCTTTCAGACTGAAAAACGCCCTTTAGCATTTCTTGTAGGAAATATCTGCTGTTGATGATATCCCTCAGCTTTTGTCTGTCTGGGGAAGTCTTTATTTCTCCTCATTTTTAAAGGATACTTTCACTGGATATACTATTCTAGGCTGAAATATTTTTTCTAAATATGTCATGCCACTTCCTCCATGGAAAGATTTCCTGTAAGGTTCCCACTGAAAAGTCTGCCGCCAGACATATTGAAGCTCCATTGTATCTTATTTGTCCCTTTTCTCCTGCTGCTTTTAGAATCTTTTCTTTATGTTTTACCTTTGGGAGTTTGAATATTAAATACCTTGAGTTAGTCTTCTTTAGGTTAAATCTGCTTGGTGTTCTATCATCTTTTTGTACTTGCATATTGATATACTTCTCAAGGTTTGGGAATGCTCTGATATTATCCCTTTGAATAAACATTCTACCCCATCTCTTTCTCTACCTACTTCATAAGGTCAATAAATTTTATATTTGTCCCTTTGAGACTATTTTCCTAATCTTGTAGATGTGCTTCATTTTTTTAATTATTTTTTTCTTTTATCCCTGCTGACCGTTCATTTTCAAATAGCCTGTCTCCACACTCACTAATTCTTTCTTCTGCTTGATTAATCCTGCCTTTTGAAGCTTTCCAGAAATTCAAAAGGACATTGGTGTTATCACTTAAGCTGTAATTGCTTTAGGGGGCACCTGCAGCCCAGTAATGCTGGTGTTCCTGTAGTCTCACCAAGGTACTGCTTTCATGCTCAGACAAAATTTGGAAGAATTATTGGGTTTAGCAGGCAGAAACTATTGTTCTCTTCTCTCACTTTCTCCCAAACAGAGTCTCTCTGTCTGTTCTGAGTTTCCTGCAGCTGGGGGTGGAGTAACACAGCACCTTTGTGGCCATCACTACTAGGACTTTGCTGGGTCAGATCTGAGGCCATCACAGCCCTGTGTCTCATACAAGGCTTGCTATAATCACTCTTTGCCTACCACTTGTGTTCACTCAAGGCCCTGGGGCTGTACAATCAGCAGGTGGCAAAGGCACTAAGGCTTGTATCCTTCCCTTCAGGGTGATGAGTGCCTCCAGGTCCCAGGTGGGTCAAGAGTTGCCATCCAGGGGCCAGGGACTGCAGTCAAAAACCTTAGTAGTCTACCTGGTGTTCTAGTATATCATGGCTGAAGTGGCACTCAAACTACAAGATGCAGCCCTTCCTACTCTCTGCTACCATTTCCAAAGGTAGAGGAGCCTCACTCCATGGTTACTGTCACCACAGGCCCACAGGCAGTACTACCAGACTACCACCAATGTTTCCTTGAGGTCCAAGGCCTCTTCAGTCAGCCTTTGGTGAATTCTGCCTGGCCTGGGACTCATCCTTCAGAGCACTGGGCTTCCCTTTAGTTCAGGCAAGGTCCAAAACTGCTGTCCAAGGGTCAAGTCCTGGAATCACGGACCCCAAGAGCCCACTTAGTGCTTTACTCTCCTGTGGCTGAGCTGGTTCCTTAGGTACAAGACAAAGTCCACTTTACCTTTGCCTTTGCTTTTCTCAAACAGAAGTTTTGCCTCATAGCCATCACATCTGGGGACGTGCAGAGTCTCATCTGAAGCCAGCAAGTCTGTGTATCTCACCCAAGGCCCTCAATGTAGTATCTGGGTATCACTGCTGATTATTCATGGCCACAGGGCTCTTCAGTTAGCATGTAATAAAGTCTGCCAGAACAAGGTCCTTCCCTTCAAAGAAGCAGGTATCCTTCTGCCCCAGCATATATCTGGAAATGTCATCTGGAAACTAGGGCCTGGAAAGGGGGCCTCAAGACTCTGACTGGTGTTCTATCTTGCTGTGGCTGAGCTGCTATCCAAGATGCAGGACAAAGTCTTCCCCATTCTGTCCTCTCCTCTCCTCAAGCCGATGGAAGGAGTCTCTTTTGCAGCTGCAAGCTCCGCAGCTTGGGGTTAGGGTAGAGGTGATGCCATCACTCCCTTAGTCACTTCAGTTGGTGTCTCAGTAGATGGCATATCCCCCAGTTCTCTGGCGCTGATATAGTTTAAATGTTTTCCCACCAAGTCACATGTCAATATGTAATCCCCAGTGTTGGAGGGGGGCATGGTGGGAGGTGGTTGGATTATAGGGGTGGTTTCTCATGAGTGGTTTAGCACCGTCCCCTTGTACTGTCCTCATGATTGTGAGTTCATTCTCATGATATTTGGTAATTTAAAAGGGTGTGTGTCACACCCTTTTAAATTCCTCTCCCCTTACTCTCTCTTCTTCCTGCTCTGGCCATGTGAAGTGCCTGCTCCCACTTCACCTCCCACCAGATTGTATATTTCCTGAGGCCTCCCCAGAAACTCAACAGAGGCCAGCACCATGCTTTCTGTACAGCTTGTGGAACCATGAATCAATTAAACCACTATTCTTTACTACTAATCCAGTTTGAGATATTTCTTTATAGCAATGTGAGAACAGACTAATATAGGCTCTGAGCCCAGTTCAGCTCTAGGACTTGCCTAGAAGTTGCAGTCATTGTGGCTTAGACTTCCTTTCAAGTTTATTTAGGTCCCTGAAGCACTTTGGCCCATGGTGGCGAGTGTTACAGGAACTCAAGTTCCACCTGTTGGGATCAGAGATTTCCCTCTGGCTAGGGGTGGTGTAAATGCTCCCTCCATGTGGAGGGTCAGCTGAGTTAGGTATGTTTTTTCTTTCTGCAATAACAGGATAGCACTGAGTTCATTGCCTCACAGTTGCTGAATTCTCCCTCTCCCCAGGGGACAAAAACATTCTCTTCACTATGCCACTGCTGCTGGGAGGTGAAGGAGGGGTGGTGTTGGTGATTCAAGACTTTTTTCCTGCCTCTTTAGTGCCTCTTTCAGTGATATGAAGTTAAAACCAAGGAGTGTTAGTGGTCACCTGTATTTTGGTTCTTATAAAGGTGCTTTTGGTGTAGACAGTTATTAAATTGCTGTCCTTGTAGGGGGAGGACAATTGGTAGAGCCTTCTCTTCCACAATCTTGCTCTGCCTCCAGAACCTATATTGTTAATAAGTACTTAGAATGCATAGCCTCCATTTACTACCTCAAGCAGCTAAATTTCCCAAGCACAAGCTGCTACCAACTTCTGAACTTTGTTCAGAGAAAAGCAAAGCATGTCCTTGAAAGAGAAGCAAGCTACTTCATTCACTTAAAGAACACCTACACCAGAAGAAATAACATCACAGGGATTGTGTTGTCATATTTGCCCTGCATTTGTAAATGGGAAAATAGTTCATTTGAGGTTTGGAGTGTGATTTCTCCACATCCTTGTCCTTTAGACACCTTTATGTGTTGGGGTTGTGTAATATGGAGAAAAGTAAGTGATGCTTTTTTCTGATCTATGCCTATTAGTGGCCAGAAAATGGGAATAGGAAGCTCTGGTCTGTGTTTAGGGTTTTTATTTTCTTGTTGAAGTTCTTAAATTGTAGTAGTATTGTGTTAATCTGGTTTCTGACTCTTTTTTTGAGTGTGTGACTCTAAAGTGAGTTACTGATAAATTTTTTAAATGTTTGTCTAGATAAAGAAAAAGGCAAGGTTTGCCTTTCCATGCTGAGGCAGCATGGCTAGCCCTTCATAGATGATCGTTTCTTAAAGTGTGAGCCACTGATCACCTGGATCAGCACCTCCACTGACATATGCAGACATATATACTCCACCCTGACCTGTGCAATCAGAATTTCTGAGGATGAGGCCTTAGAATATGCATCACCTAGGTGACTTTGATGCAAAAAGAAGTTAGCAACTATGTCAAGATTACTATTAGAAGGAAGCATCTGTATGGGTATTGCACTTTCCTTCTTTTTTTTTTTTCCACCCAGGCTGGAGTGCTGTGGCCAGATCTCAGCTCACTGCAAGCTCCGCCTCCCAGGTTTACGCCATTCTCCTGCCTCAGCCTCCCGAGTAGCTGGGACTACAGGCGCCGCCACCTCGCCCGGCTAGTTTTTTGTATTTTTTTAGTAGAGACGGGGTTTCACCGTGTTAGCCAGGATGATCTTGATCTCCTGACCTCGTGATCCGCCCGTCTCAGCCTCCCAAAGTGCTGGGATTACAGGCTTGAGCCACCGCGCTCGGCCTGTACTTTCTTAAACTCTTTAAATGTGTGTTCCGGGGAAACAGGACGTGACAAAAAAAAAAGTCACGGAAAATCAGCATACTTCAGCTGTGACAACTGGGAACAGAAACTCCCATGGTGCAAAGCTATGACTAGAATGCTATTAAAGCACTTTTTTTGCCTTTTCAGCAAATCTGCAATATTTCTCCATGGTCCCTTTGGAAGTGATGTGTCAGATTTAAGCGAGTTCAAACAAATATTCTGTCTTGAATCAATACCAGATTAGTACTTTCCTTTTTACTATAAAACTTTAAATCTTCTAGCTGGCTTCTTCTATTACAGGCCACCAACAAATTCCCCCAACTACTTTATGTGGAGCAGGCAGGCATAAGAAGGGGATGCAAAGAGAAAAAACAGAGACTCTGGGGTAAATGTCTTTTGTGAAGGTGGAATATATTGAGAATATATTCAACTTAGAGTAGAGGTTACAAACACAAATGAAGTCAGGAAGGGAAAAGAAAACTGCACATTGAGTTGGACAAATAAAACACTCGGCTCTTTTAATTTAATACGTTTTCTTACTTTTGATAGAGATGCAGGTATAATATATCGGTTTCATTTCAAATATGGCATACGAATACGACAATGTAAGTGTGCTAATAAACAGTAAGTGACATTCATCCTCAATGTCATAAGAAGTGGTGGGGGTTGTAGTAAACTGGAGGAGCCCATGCCACACATAAAGAGTGATCCAGCAACACAAGGCATAATAATAAATGGCAACTACACTTGGCCTCAGTGCCAGGAAGACAATGAGAGGGGAGAAATGGGGGGTGTAAACTGGAGAGCTCAGGCTAAAAGAGGGTATCACTCCTCTAGCTGATCCCTTAAGAAATGAGCACCTTTTGTTTCTTGATTTTATGATTCCTTCAGAAAAGTTAAAAATCTGGATATTTATGTGTGATCTCGTGATTTTTAAACGCTGGTAACTAATTCCATGTTTCAAAAAAGAAGTTCAAAAGGGAAAAATTAAACTAAACACTGTGTTTGTCAGGGCTGTTTTTGACTTCTGAACTGAGGAACATTTAACCCATTTACAGTTTTCAACCATCAAGAAAAAATAAACTAACAAAAAGAAGAACCAGGCAATAAAACCAAGAATTTGTCTAGGAAGTGAGAAAAGAAGAGTTTCCTCATAAACTAAGAGTAGATAGAACGTGAAGGCAGAGATAAATATCAGGAACACTAGAGGCAGCAGAGTGGTCACAAACCATTTGTCAATCCTGGATGGTACCTCAGAGATTGTATAGTTCAGCCCTCTAAGTTTACAGATGAGACACCTAAAGCACAGAGGTTAAGTGGGTTACTCAAAGTCAAATAGCCAGTTAGGGCCTTAGTCTCATGATGCCCAGTCATTCCACTAGACAAAGCTTTCTGTAGGGGTCAGTTCAGTGAACTCACTAATGAAGCATCTGTGAAAAAAGAGATGACCAATATCTTCTAGCAATTCAATTGTCATGCCTTTGATTATTTTTCTCCTTGTAACTGGCTGTGAAACACCTGATTGTGGGTGAAACTTGTGGTTCCTATGCACAACAAACAGCTTTGTGGATTTTAGTCTGTTTACTAAAGCCAATTTGGTGGGGCAAGTAAATGAAAAAGAAAGAAGGGCAAAACCGTGAGCATTTTATTTTGGTAGGGAAAGGGGCAATGGTTGCAAAGGTGCGGGGAGGGGGATGCATTTATTCCAACCACATGTACATAAAACCAAGAAGCTATGTTGCTTCCATTTCACTACTTCAGAAGCCTAAGAATGAATTCTGAGTTGAACAGTGCAAAGTGTGATTTCAGAAGCCTTAAAATACTATTCATACCGCATACTAAGTTACTCAAAACAAATTCAAGACGTTCGCTTCTGTGAAATCCTTTCACAGTTCCCTGCTTCCTTTCCTTTATTTAGCACACTTTCATTTCCAAGAAAGTCTGCTGACAAAATTATTTCTCTGCCCTTCCTTAAAGCTGTCTGATTCTTCAGATTGTGACCAGTATCTGATTGCTCATCCTAGAGGTATCATGACATAGTTGTGTCATCTTTCACTTTCTCTCTTCCTTTTCTATAGAGGGATGCTTATTCCTAAGCCATCAAGGTCTAGAGCTCTGAGCTTTCCTCTCCTTCTTTATCACAATGACTCACTTACAGATTTACCAAGAAGGAGCTGCCAAATTCACTATGGAATGAGTGAAGTGATGCAAGCACAGCTCCTGCCATCAAGACAGGTCTGTATTCCAAATTCCCAGCTCAGACTCACTAATCAAGGATTTGCTTCTGAAAACTTAGGAATGAGCAGTGGTCAGAAAGCACAAGTGAATTTCAGCATAACATGGACAAACATGGTCTCAAACTGTCTTAGGAAACAGCATTTTTACATACACACACACAATAATTCAGCAAAGAAATGAGGTAAACCTCAGTTGAATGGCTTTTCACTAGTCGATGAGTATTTATCGATAAACACCATGTACTTGCAAGATACTGAGAGAAGGAAAAGGTATGATTTGCATCTCCAAGAACCTTAAATTGTATATGAGAAGTCAAAAACTTACCAGGCATGAAATAATCAGATAGATACTTAGCAGTTAGAGTATGAGGTATCCTGAGGAAGTACAATAAGAACTTATAAAATAAAGACATCTGCATATTCTGAAGCATTAAGCAAAAGCTTCATGGAAGAAGAGGGGCTTCAGTTGGTTCTTGAGAGATAGATAGGACTTGGATGGATGGAGAAGAAGGTCCACTAAGCTAGAAGAACGGTAGGAATGGGGGCAGAAATAGTAGGATGGACAATAAGGAAAAACCGGTCCAGAATGAGGCTGAATATTCATGTAGGTGAGTAGTGGGATAGAAAATTATATAGAAACATGGAATAAGTGTCCTAAAAGTAAGGCAGAAGGGTTGATGTTTAATGTGTCAAGCAACAGAGAGCTATTGAAATTTCTTGTACAGGGATCTAGTTGATTAAAGTATTTAAGGAAGAATATCTGGCAGTAATATCCAACAGAGTGGGAAGAAAGAAATGAAGTTTGTGAGGCTATAGCATTAATGCAAATTTGAGGTGAAGGCAGCTAGTTTTCAGAGACAGGAAGTGGGTAAGGTAATGAAAATTTAACAGTTTTAATCAGAGTTACTTAGAATTAAAGGGTGTTAATGTAAAAAAAAAAAAGACTATAATTTTTCTAAAGAGGGTATTCACTTCATAAGTTAGTAAATTGAAGCCAAGAATATATAAGTTATTTCTCTCTAAGGTTACCTAACTAGGTAGTTAGTGGCACAGCATGGACTAGAATCCAGGCATTTTGACACCTTAAAAAGTGCACCTTGCAATACACCAAGCTGTTGAACTGAAATGAGAGCGAGACGTTCAAATGGAAATCCTTTCAGGCAGCAGTAGATAGGATATAGGTATACAGATGGGATGGTACCTGACCCACAATGGTGGATGAGCCTTAAGAGGGGAAAATGTAGAGATAAGAATAGATACATATTGATTATGGGGTGAGTGGAAGAAGGGTAATAACAAAAAACAAGGGGATAATCAAGAGGAAATCATGTCACAGGAACTAAGAGAAAGGACATTTTCAAAAGTAAAGGATAGAAAACTTCTACTTTGGGCTAAGATGGAATAATCGAGACTGAATTTGCCCTCTGGACTGAAACATTGAAAACAGTGAACAAAATATATGAAATAACAGTTACTAAGATATTTGACATCAGACAATGAAATGCAGTGATCCCTGAGAGATGGACGAAAAACAAGGGGAACCCTATTGTTGGCTCATCTTGCTGCTTTGAGAGTGTTTCCAGGCCCCAGTACGAAGAGTGGGAATCTGAGTCAATTTTGATCATCTCCTTGAGTTGAAGAGACAGAGCTGAGAGTCTACGGAGACCAAGGCAGCTTGAATTTGCAGAAGAGAGTAACAAAGAAGGCAGAGCTTCACAAAAGAAGAACTATAGAGATTTGCAGAGTGTCCCTTCAGTTATTCAACTGAGTACTTACCTTAGTAATGGAAATAGCCCTAGATTAAGCACTGCTGTAATATTCCACCTATTAAATCTTTAAAGCAAGCCCAGAAAGATTATTCTGTTTTCAAGTACATGTCCAAGAACAAAGCTTAAGACTATTGAAATAGAGAAATATCCAGCATCCAGTAAAATAAAATTCACAATGTCTGTCTTCCAAACAAAAATTACCAGGCAGACAAAAAAGGAGGTAAATATACATATTAAGAGAAGAAGACAATCAAAACTGACACAGAAATGACACAGATGGTAGAATTAGTAGACAGTGACATTTAAAGTTAACTGTATTCCATATGTTCAAGAAACTAGAAGGATTGAACATGCTAAAAAAGATTTGAAAAATAAAAAAGAACACAATGAAGTTCTAGATATGTAAACTTAATTAATGTCAGAGCAGATATTACCGAAGAAAAGATTGGTGAACTTGAATAAACAGCAATAAAAATGATCCAAAATGAAACATAATAGAAATAATACTGGGGACAATAGAGCATCAGAGAGAGCTGTGAAACCACCTCAGATAATTGCTATAAGTATAATTGCGGGTCTCTCAAGTAGAGGAGAAAGCAGAGGGATAAAAAATATATTTGAAGAAATAATTTCCAAAACTTTTCTATGGTTGATGAATACTATAAATCGGTAGATATAAGAAGCTCAAAAACCCTAATAACAATAAATATTGGTACGTGCTCCGGGATCTTCAGCACCCGCGGCCGCCATCGCCCTCACTTGGCTTCCTCTGGATTCATCTGCGCCACTTCTCCGCTCCACACTCCGCCGCCATAAGCCGCCATCATGGTGAAGCTCGCGAAGGCAGGTAAAAATCAAGGTGACCCCAAGAAAATGGCTCCTCCTCCAAAGGAGGTAGAAGAAGATAGTGAAGATGAAGAAATGTCAGAAGATGAAGAAGATGATAGCAGTGGAGAAGAGGTTGTCATACCTCAGAAGAAAGGCAAGAAGGCTGCTGCAACTTCAGCAAAGAAGGTGGTAGTTTCCCCAACAAAAAAGGTTGCAGTTGCCACACCAGCCAAGAAAGCAGCTGTCACTCCAGGCAAAAAGGCAGCAGCAACACCTGCCAAGAAGACAGTTACACCAACCAAAGCAGTTGCCACACCTGGCAAGAAGGGAGCCACACCAGGCAAAGCATTGGTAGCAACTCCTGGTAAGAAGGGTGCTGCCATCCCAGCCAAGGGGGCAAAGAATGGTAAGAATGCCAAGAAGGAAGACAGTGATGAAGAGGAGGAGGATGACAGTGAGGAAGATGATGAGGATGACGAGGACGAAGATGAGGATGAAGATGAAATTGAACCAGCAGTGATGAAAGCAGCAGCTGCTGCCCCTGCCTCAGAGGATGAGGATGATGAAGATGATGAAGATGATGAGGATGAGGATGATGACAACGAGGAAGATGACTCTGAAGAAGAAGCTATGGAGACTACACCAGCCAAAGGAAAGAAAGCTGCAAAAGTTGTTCCTGTGAAAGCCAAGAACGTGGCTGAGGATGAAGATGAAGAAGAGGATGATGAGGACGAGGATGACGACAACGATGAAGATGATGAGGATGAAGATGATGATGAAGATGATGAGGATGAAGATGATGATGATGAAGATGAGGAGGAAGAAGAGGAGGAGGAAGAGCCTGTCAAAGAAGCACCTGGAAAACGAAAGAAGGAAATGGCCAAACAGAAAGCAGCTCCTGAAGCCAAGAAACAGAAAGTGGAAGGCACAGAACCGACCACGGCTTTCAATCTCTTTGTTGAAAACCTAAACTTTAACAAATCTGCTCCTGAATTAAAAACTGGTATCAGCGATGTTTTTGCTAAAAATGATCTTGCTGTTGTGGATGTCAGAATTGGTATGACTAGGAAATTTGGTTATGTGGATTTTGAATCTGCTGAAGACCTGGAGAAAGCTTTGGAACTCACTGGTTTGAAAGTCTTTGGCAATGAAATTAAACTAGAGAAACCAAAAGGAAAAGACAGTAAGAAGGAGCGAGATGCGAGAACGCTTTTGGCTAAAAATCTCCCTTACAAAGTTACTCAGGATGAATTGAAAGAAGTGTTTGAAGATGCTGCGGAGATCAGATTAGTCAGCAAGGATGGGAAAAGTAAAGGGATTGCTTATATTGAATTTAAGACAGAAGCTGATGCAGAGAAAACCTTTGAGGAAAAGCAGGGAACAGAGATCGATGGGCAATCTATTTCCCTGTACTATACTGGAGAGAAAGGTCAAAATCAAGACTATAGAGGTGGAAAGAATAGCACTTGGAGTGGTGAATCAAAAACTCTGGTTTTAAGCAACCTCTCCTACAGTGCAACAGAAGAAACTCTTCAGGAAGTATTTGAGAAAGCAACTTTTATCAAAGTACCCCAGAACCAAAATGGCAAATCTAAAGGGTATGCATTTATAGAGTTTGCTTCATTCGAAGATGCTAAAGAAGCTTTAAATTCCTGTAATAAAAGGGAAATTGAGGGCAGAGCAATCAGGCTGGAGTTGCAAGGACCCAGGGGATCACCAAATGCCAGAAGCCAGCCATCCAAAACTCTGTTTGTCAAAGGCCTGTCTGAGGATACCACTGAAGAGACATTAAAGGAGTCATTTGACGGCTCTGTTCGGGCAAGGATAGTCACTGACCAGGAAACTGGGTCCTCCAAAGGGTTTGGTTTTGTAGACTTCAACAGTGAGGAGGATGCCAAAGCTGCCAAGGAGGCCATGGAAGATGGTGAAATTGATGGAAATAAAGTTACCTTGGACTGGGCCAAACCTAAGGGTGAAGGTGGCTTTGGGGGTCGTGGTGGAGGCAGAGGCGGCTTTGGAGGACGAGGTGGTGGCAGAGGAGGCCGAGGAGGATTTGGTGGCAGAGGCCGGGGAGGCTTTGGAGGGCGAGGTGGCTTCCGAGGAGGCAGAGGAGGAGGAGGTGACCACAAGCCACAAGGAAAGAAGACGAAGTTTGAATAGCTTCTGTCCCTCTGCTTTTCCTTTTCCATTTGAAAGAAAGGACTCTGGGGTTTTTACTGTTACCTGATCAATGACAGAGCCTTCTGAGGACATTCCAAGACAGTATACAGTCCTGTGGTCTCCTTGGAAATCCATCTAGTTAACATTTCAAGGGCAATACCTTGTTGGTTTTGACTGGATATTCATATAAACTTTTTAAAGAGTTGAGTGATAGAGCTAACCCTTATCTGTAAGTTTTGAATTCATATTGTTTCATCCCATGTACAAAGCCATTTTCTCCTACAAATAGTTTGGGTTTTGTTGTTGTTTCTTTTGTTATTTTATTTTATTTTATTTTTTTTTTGCGTTCATGGGGTTGTAAAAGAAAAGAAAGCAGAATGTTTTATGGTTTTTGCTTCAGCAGCTTTAGGACAAATTAAAAGTCAACTCTGGTGCCAAAAAAAAAAAAAAACAATAAATATTAAGACAATTAATATTGCTATAGCAAAGCATATCAGAATTAACCTACTAAAACAACTGATAAATAGAAAATCACACAAGCAGGAAAAAAGGACACATTAATTACAGAGGAACAAAGATATTATAAAAATGACAGCATATCTTTAAAACCAGAAGAACACAGTAGAGTAGTAGCTTTTTAATATTAGAAAATGAAGAATGAAATAACCTGTCAAACTATAATACTTTACCCAGAGAAAATATCTTCCAAAAACAAAAAAGATACCAAGGCTTTTTGAGCTATATAAAAGCTGAAATAATTCCTCTCCAACAGATCCATTCTACAAGAAATGTAAAAGAAAGTCTTTTGTAGAGAAGAAAAATGATGCTACATGGAAATATAGATTCATCAAAATGAATGAACAGCCCCAAGAATAGCAACAACACGGGTAAATATACAGACTTTTCTCATCACCTAAGTCACTTTTAAAGATAATCAACCTTTGAAAAAAAAAAAAAAAGGAAACTAGATAAAAACATTCTTTAAAAAACATAGGCCAAGGAAGAAATCAAATGGGAAATTATTTTGAGCTGCATCAAAATCAAGACACAATATATCAGAATTCAAGGGATGCAGCTAAAGCAGTAATTAGAGGGAAATTTATAGCACTATGATTTCTTTTACATTAGAAAAGAAATAAATCAAATCAACGACTTCAGAGTCCACCTCAAAAAACTAGAAAAACAAGAGCAAACACACACCAAAATACAAAAAAAGGATATAATAGAGGCCAGAGCTGAAATCTATAAAATAGAAAAACAATAGAGAAAATCAATGAAATCAAAAGCTGACTCACTGGGAATATCAATAAAACAGGTAAACCTTTAGCCAGGTTCTTCAGCAAATAAAAGAGAGGGTCGAAGGCAGAAAGAGAGCAAATACTTACATAATCAATATCAGAAATGAGAGTGGCAACATCAGTAAAGATTCTATAGTTATAAAAATGAGGAACGATAATGAACATTTTTATGCTGCTAAATCCAACAACCTAAATGAAATGAATGAATTCCTTGAAAGACACAAACTATCAAGGTTCAACCAAGAAGACATAGAAAATCTCAATAGCCTGACATTATTTAAAGAAATTAACTTCACACTTTGAAATCTTACCACAAAGACATCTTTTGGTCCAGACAGCTTTATTGGGAAATTCTATGAAATATTTAAAAAAGAAATAATAACAAGTCTACAACTCATCCCGAAAATTGAAGAGGTGAGGCTTGTTCTCTAATTAGTCTATGAGGCTAACATTACTCTGATATCAAAAACAAAGCCTTTACCAGAAAAGAAAGCTACTATTCAATATCTCCCATAAACATAGAACCAAAAAAAGTTAACAACATTTTAGAAAATCTGATCCAATAGGCCAGGCACGGTGGCTCACGCCTGTAATCCCAGCACTTTGGGAAGCCGAGGCAGGTGGATCACAAAGTCAGGAGATCGAGATCATCCTGGCTAACACGGTGAAAACCCGTCTTTAAGAAAACTACAAAAAACTAGCTGGGCATGGTGGCGGGTGTCTGTGGTTCCAGGTACTCCGGTGGCTGAGGCAGGAGAATGGCGTGAACCCGAGAGGCAGAGCTTGCAGTGAGCCAACATCGTGCCACTGCACTCCAGTCTGGGTGACACAATGAGACACCGTCTCAAAAAAAAAAAAAAAAAAAAAAAAAGACAGAAAAAGAAAAGAAAAAAAGAAAAATCTGATCCAACAATATACAAAAGGGACAATGTGACCAAGT